>NC_135837.1:10455000-10710000 GCF_029677425.1 Wolffia australiana | reverse complement strand
TGCAATGTGGGGAGAGTGTAACCATAGAAGGCCAAACTTATACAATCTCAGCGGTGACCCACCGCTATCAACTGCGGCATGGAAAGTACAAACCCAGCGAGAAGAGGCTCGATGTTCAGTCAACAGGGAGATATATCTTGAATCTATACCTCGAAAATCTCCTCCAAATTTCGTAAAAAGTCCAAATTCTGTAATTTCTGCTCGTTTTCTGTAGCAAATAACGGAAAGCTCTTTTTTCTCTATGAGGTTTCATGTACAGAAATAATGTTGATTTTTCTATGAAGGTGTCCAGAGTAGGGATCGGCAATAGTCATCCGTCACGTCACGCGTCACCGTGACGGTTTCGTGACGGATGACGTGACGGTGACGGTGACGAATCAGAGGGCCCATGACGGTGATGGTGACGGTGACGGGGTGGTCCGGACGAGTGACATCAGTCACGGATGACGTCCGTAACGGTATTTTAATAAGTCTCTCTCTCTCTCGCTTTCGTTCTCTCTCTCTCTCTCTCTTTCGTTCTCTCTCTCTCTCGCTCTCGTTCTCTCCCACTCTCGCTCTCTCTCTTTCGTTCTTTCTATCGCTCTCTCTCTCTCTCGCATTCTCTCTCCCGATCTTTCTCTCTCTCGCACTCTCTCCCGATCTCTCTCTCTCACACTCTCTCTCCCGATCTCTCTCTCTCGCACTCTCTCTCCCGATCTCTCTCTCTCGCACTCTCTCTCCCGATCGCTCTCTCTTGCACTCTCTCTCCCGATCTCTCTCTCTCTCTCTCTCGCACTCTCTCTCTCCCGGACGTGCCGTTATGCTAATAAAAATATATAACCTATAAAAATGAAAAAAAATTCCGTCACGGTGATGGTGACGCCATCACCGTGACGATGACATGACGGTGACGAGGGTCTGCGGATGAGTGACGGTTCGGTGACGATTTTCCTGAAAATCCTTGGACGAGTGACGTGACGGTGACGTGATGACCAGTTCGTCACGTCACCGTCCGTCACGATTCATCACCGTCCCGTCACGTCCGGGGCGTCACGTCCCGGACGTGTCGTTCCCTAGTCCAGAGATTAACTTCGGATGGTTTGTGAGTCGAAAACTTAAGTTCAATTCAAAAATATCCCTCTGGTTAGAAATTCACGATTTTTTTCTTTACAGCTGAAAAAAGGAAACGATAGAAAACCACATTCATATCTGGTTCGTGAGCTCCACTTACTTTATTCTCTTCCTATTTTCCTTCTTGTTAAAATTAAAATAAAACAATCAGCATAATACTTTCTCGTGTGTGGGTCCGATCTTGACTTATTTCAGTTTTCTAATTTGAACCATAAAATCTAAACAAAGTCTTCTTATTATCCCTTTCGTTCTAAAATTTGACTGGTAAAATTGTAGAAAAATCTGCTCTTCTCCCGTTTCTGATTACACTTTTTTCATATTTCACTCTTATTGTCTGTATCTTTAAATTTTGAATAATAAATTGAGAAATATATTTTTCCCTTCCTCACGTGAATGGATGTGGTGGGAAAATCTGCACCAAGTATGCCAAAATTCGACAGCACAAGACCCCCTATGCAATGTGCAACGCATTTTTTGTGCAGAAATCTGTGCCGCACACCACAAATAATGACACATTCAGGCAAAGAAAAGATGGATTAAAAGGGGGAAGAAAAAAATGAAGAAAAAAGAGGGAGAAAAGTGGGGAAGAGAAGGAAAGAAGGAAAATTGCGAAGAAAAGTAGAAAAGAGGGAAAGAAGAGGGAAGAAAAGAAGAAAGAAGGGAGAAAAAGAGGGAAGAGAAGAATAAGACAAGAGAAGATAAGGAAGAAAATGCCAAAGAAGAAAATATGAAGAATACAGAAGAGAAGAAGGAACAAAAGAGGGAAGAGACCAAGAAAAAAACAAGAAAATTGGGAAGAAGATAAGAGGAAAATAATGAAGCAAAAGTTGAAGAAGAAAATAGAGGGAAAACATATAGCAGGATAAGAGAAAGAAAATAAGAATAATATGATAAAAACTAGAAGAGGGTGAAAAGGGAAAAGGAAAAGCAGATAAAATGCAGAAAATGGGGGAGAGAAGAATAAGAATAAGATGGAAGAAAGAGACGAAGAAGAAAACAGGAAAAGAGGGACAAAAGGGAGGAGAAGAATAAGAAAAGAAAATGGAAAGAAGAAGGAAGAAGGAATAAGTAAGGAAGAAAATAATAAAATAAGAACAAGAAATGAAGAAGAAAATTGGAAGAAAACAAGAAAAATAAGAAGAAATGAAGAAAAAAAATAGAAGCTCTTCTTTATTTTATAAAAAATTATCGAAAGGGCACAATAAAACTGCAGAGAGTCGTGCGCAGTGTGCGGTTCAGTTATTATCTATTTTTTGTTTCCAATTCACTTTAAACCCATTATTTTTTCTCCTGTGAGTGTCATCTCTGTTCCTTGTGGCCCATTGCTGGTTCCATTCTTTTGATGTATATGATTAGTCCACAAGGCCTATCAATTCTTACATATTAAGAATTAATTCTGATCTTGGTTAATCCGAGTTTACTGATAGACTTGATCAACAAAAAATTTAGATCCATTAGTGTTATTTATCATTATAAAGTTATTAAAACCCCCAGTTTATTTCATTATATAATTTTTTTTATAATGATCTTAATAAACTTGCTTCAATGATTTACATCACAAATATGAAATATTGGTGAATCTAAGCATTTTTGTAGTCTATTTACATGTCTTATCAGACCTAATGTAACGAAAAATGAAATCCACTTAAGGGGCAATTAGTATTTGAACGGTACTCTTGATTGAATGGAATCTCAAGTGAAGTTGCTTGATTCCTTTGCTTCTTTTTATTTCCCCTGTTCGGTCTATTTTGGGAGTTATAAATATTGAATAAAGTTCTCTCTTTTTCTTGGGTTTGGAATCCCCCACTGGATTTATTGCTAACATTTTTCTTTCTAAAGTTTGAGTGGTAAAATCAGAACAATATCCTCTTTCTCATTTTTGTATGCCACCCACTTGGTTTTTTTCCCCACAAATTTTCTTAAAAGGTTTTTACAATAACCAAGGAAATAATAGGTATATTCTCATTTTTTCACGGTCCAGTCTCATTTGCTCCTTTTTCTTGCCTTTTTATTTTAAACATTTTTAATAACTACATAGGAAATAAAGCACCTCTTTCTCCACCCTTTTCAGGTCTCACCTTGGATATTCGGATAGTCATAAGTATAGGTAAAAAAGGCAGACAACTGGAAAATACAGAGAGGTCGAGATACACTGTAGGAGACTTGAAGTATATTTTGAGAGAGAGTCTCAAAATTGTCTACCATACTCACGTGTATAAGTTATTGGTCGGTGGGGGAGGGGGGTGATCTCCCCTATATTTTATTTTTTTCATTGAATTTTTTCATTGAATTACAAGTTGAATAGGGTATAGTATATAATCCATCTTTAATTAAAATTTTGCTACCATAGGATATAACTCCACAAAATAATCACTGTATTTCTCTTTCTCTCTCTATCCAACTAAATATATATATATATATATAGTTATATTTATCTCACTCTTGAATTATCTAAATGACTTCACGCCTACAAACATATCATAAAAGGTCTCTGTTATATTTTTAAAGACGTTTGGGGCTTCAAATTAAAAAGCTGCAGTTTCCACTTCATTGGTGTAGCATATATCTAATGGAAAATATAAAAGGGGCTAAAGTATCTTGAGTTATGTCTATTTCTATGTGCAAGTTTGATGTTTATAATGGACCAAAATTATTGTATTTATTATTATCAAATTAAATTTAAATGATTTAAAATCACTTTATTTAATTAACCATGTCCTTGCACCCCATGACGTGCCCTAGCATTACATGCTCCTAGATTACACCTCTTGTCCCTGTATATTATGTATATGTCTGGTATGGTATGTCTATCAATCTCTGTCTTGATATTAGATATCAGTCCTAAAAAATCCAATATTTGTAAAATTTGGGACATATCCTGAGGACGATCTTGGACATCAGTCTGAATTTCGATTGTGCAGCTAATATCAGATATTGGTCTAAAATTCATCACCATGCCGATGATAGAAGATGTTGGTGCTGGATATTGGTATCCAATATCTGGATATTACAATATACTTTGATTAAAATAATATTTCATTTATATTGTACATCTAACTGGTACCAAAATACCCTTCCGTAAGTACTACTGATGATCTGCAACCGTGATAAAAACTATCTAATTTAATTGTTTCAACAATTATGGGTCGCAAATTTTCACAATGATCTCAATCCAAAATATTTCGATTACATGCAATCATTGATGTCATTAACATCCAAAAAAATTAAATAGGGACCAACTCTTTTGGTTTTATAGTGTGCTAACCAAAATAATGGTTGACTCATCGAATTGAAACTGTGTCCAATCCCGAATTAGATAAAATTATTTCAATCCTTCTCTTCTAAAGGCTCATGAATCACTTGCTCCTAAGCACTCATAAAATCGCAACTCTCCGCAGGAATTTGTGCTGAAATTCAAATTTTAAGTTAATTTATTATCTTTTTTATTCACTATAAAAAATAATATATTCACATTCTACAGGATAATAACTGATGATATTGTATTAAAAAATAAGTATATAATTGTTGAAGGACACAAACACAAAAATAACTCTAGGTATATGATCTCAAGAACCCCAAAAAAAAAATTCTGTGTGGACTTAAATTTACTACCATTTGGTTCTTTGGATGAGTCATCAAGCCATGAAAGTGTCTGACCTCTACAGATATATCTTTACATTTTTAAGAAAAAGGAAAAGGGGTGCTAGCATCATTCATGCATCTCCTTACAAGTGGTGAGATCATTCATGCATTTGGTTCTTTCCCTATCAGTTCTTGGCCCCCCCTTCTTTTTCTGCTCATAAATGTGCACCTTGATAGGCAATTTTCCACTGCTGGTGGTTGTTCTGCATGTGGAATGGCTGGCTGAGCTTTACGATTGAATGGTGGGCCTGGTTGTGGTAGATTTTATTGATCCATTCTCAAGATCTCTGGCCACCTGAGAAGCTCACTCCCCGTGATATTAGGCAGTAACTAAATCCTGGAACTGGAAGAGTCTATAAACGTTATTGCCATGGCTTTTGTTTCACTGAAAAGAATGTAAAAAATTTGCGATCCTTGACAATTTGAATTTCATCCGCTACTTCTCAATCAAGTGGCCATATATGTAGGCAGATATAAATGAGAGAGGAAGCACTCAAGAATCAAGTGAAGTTTTTTGGGGATTTTATCGTTCTAGATTTTATACCATTTCTTTGAATAAACCCCCATAATGTAAGTATATTAGTGACATACCATAAACCTCATCTGTGTGACCCCCTAAACTTATGTACCAGTCTATTTAAAAACTCCAAATGAACACTTACTCTATATCTGGTAATCTAATATGTATACTTTATCATCCATATTAATAAATTAATCTCAGATTGATTAAACCCATTGGACAGATCGAATCCCCAAGGATAGATTCCAAATTTAGAGACTTAATTTATCTCAATCTTGGAATTTGTGTTTAATCAACAGAATTTATAAATGCCTTTCATCACTGAAATAGATATAGCCAATGCTGAGTTATGATCATCTCCATAGGGAATGGTAATTACGAATTTAAAATTCTCTTAAGTGGTGATTAACAAGATGATGCATGATCATTATTGAATGTGAGATATGGGGGTGACTGAAATAGGGAGATACAAAGATAATATATAATGGTTATAGATTAATATGAACCATAGAGGATATCGGATAGTGATTTAAGGGAGATAACGGAAAAGTAAGATGGACAATGAAGTGAAAATACTATGACAAGATGTGAATGGTAATAGAGAGATACCCGATTGACGTGAATATTATGAGAGTTTTATTTTGATGGGATGATGGGACAAAGTGATGATGAAGGGTTACAAGGCAATGATGGAGGTGTATTGTGATGAGAAAAAGATAGTAGATGTAATGATAGTAAATATATAGGATAATAATGATGACATGTAAAGAACAATGTAAAGCAACAAGTTTTACCATGGGTCCTTATGCTCTGCATGGACTATGACATTTGTGGCTGTAGGTAAAGTTATGCACTTCTCTGTCTCTCATCAACACCTAGTATTCCAGTAACGAGCTTCATGGATCTCTAAAGCTCACTCTTTTTCAAATATCCACAAATAGAGGAAGCAATTTTTTTATGCTGATTGGACCTCAATTTATATATCTGAGTGCAATAATAGGAGACGATGAAAAATTTTCCCTAAAAAATTTCAGCTCAATCGGCCTTTTGGATCGTCAGATATCAAGCTTCGAAGTTGGAGCACTTATGGTCATTCATTTAATTAAATATTCTCTCTTGTCCACGATATTGTCACATCATATTTGTCCATTATTGGCTTTGTGCCCTCTGAATTCCCATAATCATCGGCCGATGGTTTCCTCATCACTTGAATTCCATGACTTTGAGAGTAATAAAGTTATGATGTCGGAATGCGGATTGTGACACTACCTCAACATGATTTTTTCATTTTCTGTCAATGAAATTACTTAACTAAAGCTTCCCGCTTTTTGGACTTTCCAACATTGAGTAATGTATAAAATACTGACTGATTTTTTGTGATTGTATATAACTGTAATTTTAATCATATTATTTTTTTCTATTAGTCCATACTATCCTGATATTGAAACTCAAAGGGCGTCGATGAATCTTGAATATTATGACATCATAATTGATATTAAAAATGAAAAGGCACTGATGAATCATTGAATATTATGGCATCATAATTTGTGATGCCATAATGGTATATTTTTTCAATGTTTAGATGTGTCGATCATTAACAAAATTGTGCTGGGTTGCCATTCAATTCAGTCAAATGATGACGTGTGACATGGGGGGAAATACGACTGAAAATATTAGATAAATCATGTTAAATAAAATGTACACCCAGGAGGTAAAAAATATAGATTCCAACTGAGAAGAATGATATCACCCTTATTATAATGTCAAATTCATAGAAATAAATTATGAGTTAGGAAAATATTTTCTTTGAGATGATGATGTTAGAAAAATCCTTTAGAGTTTCAATAAAAAGAATCAGAATAGTCCTCCAAAAATGTATCTGTTCATTTTAGGTTTTATCACACATGTATAATTATTTTAATGCATGAAAAATTAAACTTCATGATATTAAATAATAGAGATAGAGATATAGATACAGATATATATATAGGCAGAGATAGAGATAGCAATAGAGATGGAGATGCATTCATATACAGAAATAGGCAGCGATATTGGTAGAGATAGAGATAGATAAAGATAGAAATACATAAAGAGATAGTGACAAAATACCGATAGAGATAGCGATGGATAGAAATACAAATAGATATGCAGATAGATAGATAGAGATAGAGATTGGAATTGATAGAGATAGAGATAGACATAAAGATAAAAATACACAGAGGTATAAATAAAAAGATATGGATATTTAGATAGATATAGAGAGAGAGATAGGCATAAAAATAGATATAGAGATATAGATAGAGATACATACAGATATAGAGAGAAATATATAGATAAAGATAGATAGAGTGATAGATATAGAAATAGCGATCAATAGAAATAGAGATGGATATAGAAATAGAAAGTGATAGCTAGATATATAGATAGAGACAAATAGAGATAGTGAAAGAAATAAAGATAGCCAAACATAGATAGATACAGATATAGAGTGATAATAGACAGAACTACAGAGAGATTGAGACATAGATAGAGACAGAAAGAAAATGAGATAGAGATAGGATAGAGATAAATATAAAATAGAGATACAGAGAGAAATAAATAGATATAATTATAGAGAGAGAGAGATAGGATAGAGATAAATATAGAAGAGATAGAGAGAAAAAGAAATAGATATAATTATAGAGAAAGATAGAGATAGTGATAGAGGGAGGTATATATTAAGAGATGGAGATAGAGAATAAGAGAGGTAGGGATAGAGATAGATTGGGATATAAAAATAGAGATAGAGACACGGATAGAGATAGAAGTATATAGATTGAGATAGATGTAGATAGAGATTGTGATAGATATAGATAGAGATCGATAGAGAGAGAGGGAGAGACAGTTTGATAGAGAGATCCAAACATAGATAGGGATGGAGATAGCGATAGAGATATTGATATAGATATAAATAGAAAATAAAGCTTTTATCCTAAGAATAAAGCGAAATTGTCCTGTTTTTATAACCTCATTCGTAACATTATATGGAAGTAAAAGGTTAAATTGTCCTGTTTTTATAACCAAATCAGAGTAAATTCTTCCAAGTGTTAAATGGCTCCATCTGAGATAACCATGGAAGTAAGGGAGATATTGAATGAAATGATGATGAATTTTGAAATTTGATATCTCATCTATAGGAACATTAATTTTAGTGAGTGTTTCATATCCCATATGGAAGCAGATTATTTGTTTAATATTCATCTTCTATTGCCCTCATTTTTGTTTATAATATACCTTTCAGGATGATCCTCTCTATTATTTGAAGCCCCCCTTTCCTCTTTCATATTCATTTCCGTTTTGCTTAAGTGATCTTCTACCATTCATGATGAGATATAGTCCACAAAAGCATAAACCAGAAATAGTGTTTGTGATGAAAAATTAGAATTGCACCTTATCTTCTTACCTTTCCTGACTTTGTGTAGCTGATTGCACTATCAAAATGAGTAGTAACTGGGAGAAAATACCCAAATAAAAAAACAAAAAAACCTTAATGGCTAGAGTTCCCTGGTGATAGCGCCAATTGATAAGCCAAAAAATTAGGGTTTTAATTCATTATTGGTATTTTTTACTTTAGTCAATAAAAATATAGGCATGTACTCAAATAAGTAAATTTAGCTAGTGATGAGTGCGGACTGTCTCCACAAGGAATGGTGATAAAGGATTTAATATTCTTTAAATATTGATAACCGTGATCAGATGAAATATGCAGACAATATGTATTCGAACGACAAAAAATATGTGAGGTGAGACAAGGATAATTAAAACTATAATTAAGATGATTATAGTAGGTAGTCACAAGTGATAATTAAGTTTAAAGAAGATCAAGCGAGAGCGAGGATAAGTGATGATAATGAAGATAATATTAGGGAGTGATGTAAAGGGCAAGTTGTATTAGGTGAATGATGAGTGAGATGGCAACAATATGGTCACGTGAAAAAGATAAGACGTGATTAGAGAGTATACAGATGCGATGTAATGGTGGGATGTGATGGTGAACCTGATCTATGCAAACAATGATGTCGAGAAGAAACAATGTAAGGCTAGTATACTTACGTTCCACCAGGATCGAGGACTTTTGTGAATGCCAGTAAGCTCCCCCTCTTCTCTATTGCCTCTTCCCATGCACTCAAGACACCAAGACCAAGCTGAATGGATCACAGACAAGTACTAGCTTTTAATCGGCCATATGAGTAGGAAACAAGTTTAAGGATTAATTTGATGAGGATCCATGCCTTTATTTACAGATGCATTTCAGCTCAATCTACCTTTTAGATAGTTAGAGGTCAATATTTGAAATTGGATCAATCCTAGCCATCCATTTTTCTCTCTCCTCATCATTGGTGTTAGGAATGGGTCAAGGACTGCCATTAAATCACAAATGTGGACCCATTCGTAAATGGTGTACCCCTCATTGCGAGGTTGGTGGCCTCGTTCGCATGGCCCGTTAGTCTTCACCCTTGTGATTTGTCCTTTTAGGGGTCCCAATCAAAAATCCTGAAAAAGAAAGAAAGAAGATTAAATATTACAAAAAAATCTCACAGTCCAATCTTTCTTAATAAGATCATACAACTAAGATCATGTTTGTTCACTCAAAGCGACCTGCTATGATCAAGGCTTCAGGCCAGGTCAGCTCTAAGCTTGGCCATAACTTATTTGTTATTTCTTTTGGACAAGGCCCGTGGGCTCTTGATCAGTTTTTCTCCTAGACAGCCAAGCCTAGTGAGAAGCTTAAAAAAACTGTTATTGAAATCCCATAATTGAAATAATTGAAAATAAACAATTACTTTATAATTGCCATATTTCTCTAACCTTTGAATTGATTTACCATCTCTCATGTGCATGCGCTGGCCTCTTTGTGGACCTTATGGGGTCTCTATGTGGGCCTCTATGTGGGACTTATGTGGGGCCTCCATGTGTGGTAGCAATCAAAAGCTCCATGTGTGACGGTGCTCGTCAGAGCTGGCCAGCTTGAGTGTTGTGCGCTCAACAGCTGGTAGTTGGTGATGGCGCAAGCCATCAAAGATCGTCGACGACGTCATCCACGCCGCTGCCACCATCATCGAAGATCGGGTGAAATCGCTCGATTTATCGTGTTTGTTTTTCATCGCTCTTTCTTGTGTTTTATGTTTTCTCGTCTCATCGTGTGTTTTTGTCGTGTCCGCGACATGTCCCGTCTTTCCTTTGTCGTCGTCACAAGGAGGGATCCTTAGCCAATTTGGAACCCCTCCCTTGGGCCCTTGTTTCTTTCTTTCCTTTTTATTTTAATTTCCCTCTTTATCTTGTAATGAGGGGGCCCATTATATAAGCGCCCCCTTAATGGACCCTTCTCCTCCCCTTATTGACCTAGTTAAGGGGGCCCAATTGACCTCTTCCCCTTATAAGGGAAGAGGGGATGCCCTAGCTTGTTAGGCTAGGAAGCATAGAAGGAAGGAATTCGTGTTGCATTTTGTGGTCTTCCCCCTTCCATACAGAAGAGATTTCAGAGAGGAAGGGAGAGAGGAGGACGATCAAGCTGAACAGGAAGTTGAATTCTCACTCTCGCGAGGTTATCTACCACTTGTTCAAGGAGACTGTAGGAGAGGTCTGGCGCACGGCAGTGTTACTACCGCAAGAACCCGACCGTTTCAGGCATCGACGGAGGACTTTGACGACGGATTTGGGAGCTTTCCCACTTCCCCCATTTGACCCCTGTGGGGAACGACCCGTGGTTCGCCCCCCCCTGACCGATCAGAAGCGCCTCTGCCGGCCAACTTTGGTGACGATTCACCGCTGACTACTCGCGTTCAGATTGGCGGAGGCCGAATCCACTTTTGATGCTGGACGTCATCAAGACTCGTCCGGTCGACACCAAGGGTAACGGCTCGGTATCGAGTAGAGAACCCAATCAGACGACGATGGCAAGTGTCGTTCGATTGTGCGGGGAAACAGATATGAATGATGACGAAAATGCGACAAATCCTACTGTAGTACGTGCGAGTGCCGAAATGCGGTGTGCCATTCCAGGGATCCGACGGGGTCGCCTAGGGTATGGTCAACCAGACCACCCGAACCTCGCTCGAGAGGGTCGAGGACGACTATGTCGCCGAACAGGAATCTCCCGCTTGGATGCTCACACTCGTCGGGCTCACTCGACTCATACCAGCCAGGTAAGACTCTCAGAGATTGCGTCGTTGTTTTCTCAACCTGTCTCACCCTCACCTAAGTCTAACACGAGCGCGGAGGAGGCAAATCGAAGGTATACTGAAGTAGATAAGAGACATAAAGGGCAGTAGGAGGGGTACCTTCGTCACGTTCTGCAACGGATATCACGTAGCACCTTGGGGTCGGAGGAGCAGCAGTTGCGCGGCGTGGACGTCGGGGAGACGCGGGGTGCAGGCAAGCGGTAGCGCAGGCCGCTAGTTGGTGCAGAGTGGATGTGGTGCAGACAAGTACCGACGACAACGCGGCCGGGCGCAGCACGGGCTGCAGTGCGGTGACTGGTTGGGCGCGGCGCGGTGGACAGGCGTGGCGGGGGTGCGGATGATGGTAGCGCGCGCAGGCGCGGGCCGCGATGGCGGGCGGGCTCGCTGCGCAGCGGCCAGGCGCGGCGGAGCGGTTGGCGGAAGAGCGCGCAGGCGCGAGCGGTGATGGCGAGCGCGCTCGTTGTGCGGCTATGCATGGGTAGCACGCGGCAAAGCGCAGGTGGCGCGGAGTGGCTGACGGAGGCGGCGCGGGCCCTGTGCAGGGCGCGGTGCGGGCCCAGGGCGCGGGGCGCGGCGCAGGATTCAGCGCGGCACGGCAAGGCACGGGTGCATCGTGGGGCACGGCACGCAGCGCGGACGCGGCGACCAAGGGGCGGCTGGCGGTGGTGACGATGTTCCTTCCAGCACCTGCAAAGGCGAGGCCGGTGGACGGTCAGAACGACGGCGAAAGCCGCGGTGAACGGCGGTGGAAAGGCGGCGAGCGGCGGCGGTCTGGTGTGCGACCGTGTCGGCAGAACGGCGATGAGAATGGTGGCGGGCGATGGCAGGAAGGGCGGCATGCGGCGGCAACCTGGTGGACGGCCGGAGGTGCTGTTCCTTCTCCTTCTCTTCCTTCTTCTTCTTCCTTCCTCTCTTCTTCCACCCTCCTTGAGCGTGGGACTCTTCAACTTCCAACGTTATGATTTCAAATGAAAATTCAAGAGTATCAAAGGAGGGTGCCCACCCCTTCCTCTTATAGGGGATAGGTGGATGGGCCCCTTGAAAACAAAACAAACAAAAATAAAGAAAGAGGAAAATGGCTTAAGGGCTAGGGCCCATTAGCCGGAGGGGAAGGTATCCTCATACGGGAACTTCCCCTTGCTACACACGAGTACGAAGAAAACTAAGAAAGTGGGAATCAAAAGTGGGAAATGCGAGCAGGCACAGGTCGAAGATGGCGCGTCGTCACGCCGAATATTTGAACCCGGGGTTGCGCGTCGTTGTTGTGGCTCGTTGTGTCGGCTGGACACGTGTCGGTGGCGGGCTCAATGACGATGCTGGTTCCTCGATCGATGGTCCCGCCGTATCAGACGGTGCCGCGCCATCAGCTTTCCTTTGCTTCGGACCAGAGACGGACAACCCGAGCAGTCGTTGGAGACTTTTGTGGTGCCTTCGGCATCGTAGGAGCTCCCGTCGGCCTGCTGATTCAGCCAATCGTCGGCGGACCTCCGCTGCGACCACCCGACTAGTTGACTGTCAAGCTCCCGAACTGATTGGTCTCGTTATAACAATCAATCTAATCGACCCAGTCAACTGACCCGATCGACCCTGCGACCAATCGACTGCCTCGACCATCCAAACGACCGAGCTACCGACCGACCAGTCCGATCGATCAATCGATCCATTCAACCTGGCCGAGTGATCCGACCGACCTGATCAATCAACCCGACAGATCCCACTGTCCTGATCCGATCGACCAAACAGATTGATCCTGCCGACTGAACCGATCGGTCCGACCGATCTGACCGATCAAACATGTCGATCCAGCCGACCATCTTGACCGGTGTGGCTGACTAATCAGACCGGCCCTGTGCAAGACGAGACCATGAATCGGGTGGCTGCCCCCGACGCTGGATTTGCTGTCCTTGTGAGTCTTCCTCGGTCATCCATCCCACTCTGATAGCCACCGCTCGATTGCACGGATACTCCCTACCAGAGTTACTCCGTTCGCTGTCGCCCACTTGCCTTGATTGACCATTTCTGCTGGTATCACGCCATCCTCAAGCCGTGCTGCTCCATATTGGCTTGAGCCGCGACTACCACTGAGCTCATCTTCCTCCTTGCCTCCAACCTTTATTCATAGCTTCGGCACCTGCATTGCTCATCGAGCCGCCGACCGCTCTCCGATGCCTCTCCATCACACCCGCTTTGACCGGCGTCGGCTGTCAACGAATTCTGCACCATGAGTCTAACGGTGAGGTACGTTGTCCTCTCCCGTCGCTCGTTACTTACCTTTTGTAGTATAATTTTGATTTGACTCCACCGCGCTTAGGCTAGGTAGGTGAGAGAGGTTTGAGAGAAAACTAAGACACTTGAGTGTCTTACTGGTACAGATGAGACCGTTCATTACGTGCGAGCCCAACGGGTAACCCGTTCGGCCGTAGACGCCTACGTCGCTTCAACGAGGTTCGAGAAGCCACCATCGCCGTCACCGGAAACCTCGTCCAAGCTTGGAGCTCGGTGCCTCCCTCAAGTCGGAACCTTCGTACGAACGTAGGGCTCTCATCTTCACATCATAGTTACATCGACCCATTAGGGTTACCCGTCGGACAATGAGACCATCGACGTTTGATACCATCCTCATCTCTTATTGGCACCGAGCCATCATACTTGGTGTCGATCAGACGATGTCTTAGACGACGTCCGACATCATTTGGCTTGAGCGCTGTCGGCTCCCTCCTTCAGCTGGCCAATAAAAGCGCCCTTTTTTGTTCTTTTCTTTTTTTTTAAATGCCATTTTTATTCCTTGCTACAATATGCACTACCCACTTGTGTGAGAATTAATGTCAGTAGAGATAATAATTCCAAAACATATTCTAGTTGAGATAAAAATGGCCTTCAAAAATTAGGTAGAACTGTAGTAAAAAGAAATGGTGTTTTTTAACTTTTGCCGAATAAGTGTATGGAATAGGAATTTATAGTAAAATAAAGGTAAAATTAGTGAGCTGATGCATATAATGACTCTAAGTTGTGTACATTTTTAATACTCAAAATCACTTTATCAACTACACAAGGATGACCTTGCTAATCATAAACGTCATGCTCTTTTTATAATAATTTCATGCATTTATGTGCTTGTTTTCATTGAAATGATCTTGAGTATTTAAAATCTTAGAATGTGTACATTTCAAATACTTAAAATCACTTTATGAACTACACAAGGACGACCTTGCTAATCATAAATATCATATGCTATTTTTTGTAATAATTTCATGCATTTTATGTGCTTGTTTTCATTGAAATGGTCATAAATGCATGTTATTAATACTTAAAATGATTTAATAGACTTTTATAATGACTTTACTATTTTTCATGATTTTGTGGTACTTTGACGTAGTTTTCCATAATTAATTTCATGAATATAATAACTTTAAATGACATCAAATATTTATTTAGTAAATAGTTTAAAGAATTTATACTAATTCGAAAAATAAATTTGATAGATTTTCTAGTATTTTATGGGTTTTTCTGTCATTAAACTCATAAATAAAATCAATTTGTTAAAATTTTCTACTCCTAGAATACTAGAAAATTTTCTTCGTACCATGCTGGCAATCAACTGATGTCTTAGATTGCTCAATATCCAATTGATGATATCTAACCATTCGCAAGGAATTTTAATCTAAAATTTTGAGGGTATTTCCATCTTTCCCTACTTTATCCATCCACCATTGTGGGTGTATAAATAGAAACCCCATCTTTGTAAAAAAGGCGCCCCCAGATTTTGTTCCATATTTTGATTGGTGGGGTGACTTGTTCATTCAAAACCTCATTTAGGTCTATTCTTGTACTCCCCAAGCAAAGGATTAAAGTAACATTCAGATCTAGACACACGAAGAAGTGCCATTCAAGTCGTCGGCCACATAAGGACAAGGTAAGTGTGATCTTCATCTTTTTAACTCATGTCTTCATCCTTTTCCCTAGTTATCACTGTGGATAGCCTAGGTTTCTACTATCACGCACACCATCTTCAACTCCCGCCGCTTGTTGGCACATTTCCACTTCCATTTCTGTCACATTAGTGACAATAAAATCGTCATCACCCCCCCCCCCCCACTCTCTGCTGCTCATTGATGCACATCCGCCATCATTTGCATCACGATCAGTAGTGGTGTCTCTTTCATCCGGTGCACTCCACTCACGTCACCATCAATTGGTCATTCAGGGATGCCAAAGCACCGACAAAAGTAGTGTCTTAGAATCAATTAGCATTTTTCTTTAAAGTTCTATTAAAAATCATACAATTATTTATAACTTTAGAATAAATTAGGTTAATTACGACAATTATTTTAAACCATTTAGAATTCATTTTCACTAGTTTGCTTTTTTTTATTTTAGGCTAAATTACTAATATAGATATTAAATAACCAATAAATTTAAAGCTAAAATTCACTTATTAAATACTTGTTCTCAATGGATTCAACCCTTACAGGTCATATAAATACTATTGCATAAGCCAAAAGGACAATTATAACCCTAATTTCTGGTTCATCGGGTGCCCAATCAGACCAGCCCTAGTCCTGTCCCACCTAATCATTTCCTCTAATTTTTCCAAAATATCCAAATAATAAAACCGACATAAAAAATCATTTCCTCTATTTATTTCCAAAATATCGAAATCATAAAACCGACATAAAAAATCCCTCTTTCTCTCTCCATAATTCTAAGATCCTCGGTCTTAAATTACTTCTGTGGCTACCCTTTCTCCCCCCCTCTCTAACCTTTCCCGCTTCCCCCTAGGGTTAGGGTTAGGGTTTTTCGCGAACCACGACGATCGAGAGCAGTAGTTCGTGAAGATCTCGTCATCTTCTTCTACAAATTTTCCGATTTGCAGTTCTTCTCGATCTGTGATTATCTCTCTCGAGTTTCGACGATGATGCAGCCACCAGCAGGCTTGGTACCACCTCCCATGGCGGCACCGCCGATCGAGCAGCAGCTTCCGCCGCCTCCGGCTCAGCAGCAGTGGGCTCACATGATGCCGCCTCCTCAGTACCACCAGCCGCCCCCTCAGATGGCTCCGCCGACTTGGAATCAGCAGCCATCGCAGGTTCTTGCGCCTCAGCCAATGGGACATGTCCACGTGGCGCCACCGCAGCCTCAGCCTGTGCAGTACCAGCAGGTGGCTGCCCCGCCGGCCTCTGCCGGGTCTGCTGATGAGATACGTAGCCTTTGGATTGGGGATCTTCAGTACTGGATGGAAGAGACCTACCTTCACAGTTGTTTTGCTACCGCTGGGGAGGTACCCTTCTTTCCGTTTCTCTTCAGCATTCAACTTTGAGTTTAATGGCTTCGTTTGACTGCAATTTTCTGGCCCTGATTATGCTTTTGGTGCTTTTATTTTTAGTTTTTAGTTAAAGTTGATTATCCTGTGAATGTCTGGTGGTATCTGTGTGGGATCTTCTTTATTCCTTAGCCAGGAGTGTGATTGTAATGGTATTTGGCATTGTATTCGGGATTTCAAACTAACATCTTTGTTTCCTGATTTTTGATTGGAATGTTCGGAATTTATTATTCACGCCATTTTTTTTGAATTGTTGGTTTATGATTTTCGGTCTGAAACGAAAGCAGCTTTCGGACGTTTTTTTCCTGATTTTAGTTGATATTGAATCCCCAAGCGAGTGGCTGGTATTATTTGCGAAGTTCCTTGTCACTTTTTCTTGCAATAACACCTTTTATCCCGTATACCTGATTGCGATTTTCAGTCTTTTGATTATTTTTAGGTGAATTTAAATTCTCATGCGAATGAAAAGTGATATCTGTGTGCGGCCTCTTTATCACTGAATCCTGAGTTTAATTTGCAGTTATCTGGCATAGTCTCCCAAATGCTTTATGACGATCTTCAAACCTTTTTTCCCAAATGCTTTATGACTTTAAGCTGAAACTTAAATCCCTCTGAATATGGCAGGTGATGTCTGTGAAGGTCATCAGAAATAAACAAACTGGGCAATCTGAGGGTTATGGTTTTATTGAATTTACTAATCGAGCATCTGCAGAAAGAGTGCTTCAAGCGTTCAACGGGCAGCTAATGCCGAATGCAGAGCAGGCTTTCAGGCTTAACTGGGCAGCATATGGTGCAGGCGAGAGGCGGTCTGACGATAACGATCATCCGATATTTGTAGGAGATCTCGCTGCTGACGTCACTGACTACATGCTCCAAGAGACGTTTAGAAGCCGTTATCCGTCTGTTAAGGGAGCCAAAGTTGTTACTGACAGGGCCACAGGACGATCTAAAGGCTATGGATTTGTCAGATTTGGCGATGTCAATGAACAAAATCGTGCGTTGACAGAGATGAACGGAGTGTTCTTATCTACAAGGCCAATGCGGATCGGTTCAGCTACCACCAAGAAGACTGGTGGTGCAGGTGTGTGAACTTGTGTCATGACGCTATTCTTATATTTTTTACAGCATTTTTTGGCTACCATTGGTGAATGTTTGGTTCTTAGTGCAGATTCTATCTCTAGGCATTGTTTGATTAGTAGTATTTCGCTTGAAAGCCACAGTTTGTTGAGCATACACCCTCAGACTATTTACCTTCCCAGTGCTTTCCTTTATAATTGGGCAAAATTAAATAGAGATCCGATAACTTATTCGAGTCATCTTGTTCCAAAGCAGGATTCGAGAACATCAGCTGAGGTGCATATAACCTTTTATGCGTGCCCCATTCGGTCAGTGTTAAATCTTTAACGCACTCAGGGTACTTCAATTTCTTAAGTCCTTTCTCAAGAGGGTGTCTACTTTCTGAATTGTAAATTTTCTTACATTCCTTTCTTTTGAAGAGATGGTTTCATTACCCTCTTTCGTCTTGCGAGAATCTCCTTAAGTTCTTTCCTCTTTCCATTTCCATAATTAAATTTTATGCTATTATCAGCTTTATAATTCTCTACTCTTTATTTTCCCAATTTTCTAGCATTTGAAGAGAATGGTTTAATTACTCTCCTTCCTGTCGCAAGAATCTCTTTAACTATTTCCTTTTTCCATTTCCAGAGTTATATTTTCTGCTATTATTGGCTTTACAATTCTCTACTTCTTAATTTTTCCTTTTTCCTTTCGTATGAAGAGAATTTTTACATTGCCTTCATGTTTGTGTGAATCTCTTCCAATTCTTACCTCCGTCCATTTTCCAGAATTATATTTTCTGCCATTATCACCTTTATAATCTGAATCTACTCATTATTTTACTCTCTTTCCTTTCTACTGAAGAGAATGGTTACATATACCGTCTCTCCTTCCGCAAGAATATCATTTAGTTCTTTCCTCATTTCTGTGGAAGAATTATATTGTCTGCTATTTTCAGCATTATAATTCGATGCTCTATTTTTCCCTCTTTCCTTTCTATTGAAGAGAGCGGTTACATTTTCCCTCTCTCCTTTCGCAAGAATCTATATTACTTATTTCCCCTTTCCTGTTCCTAAATTAGGAATTGTCATTTATCAGATTTATTTTCCTCTACTCATTTAGTTCTGAGTCCTGTGTCGACTCGTTATCCCAATCAAATTTCGCGACTTCCATTTTTGCTCATTAACATATGACTAGTTTTGCATAGCTGAAAGAACTGTCATGATTCCCCCCTCGTTCACAATTGTTTGATAAAGTATGGGTTTTCATATTATCTCTGGCATTTGGGGTCACAAATGTTAGAGACGTGCTCAAATTTTTGGAATTTTAATTTGAAAATTTCCTTATTTTCTTAGAAAAATAAGGGTCGCTACTTCTGCCAACAAAGAGGAATTACATATTCATAAGCTTTGGGAAATACTTCTCCCAATGGTTCTTATGGTTACTATACGTTTGATTTCACTTTTCAGAACGTTCTAATCTTTTTTGATTCCTGTCCTTCAAGTTTTATCCTATTTGTACACATGATATTGAACTGTTGTTTGATTATCTATTATGGTTGTTTGAACGTAGACATAGTTTTTTACTAATGACGGAAAGATATTTGTACATTTTTGTCTTACACTTGTTTGAAAATTACTAGCACTCTTTGGATGTTTTGGGGGTGAAATATATGCATTATTTTTTCTCGCAGTTTCTTTCCCAACAGCTCAATCTGGTCCCTCGGAGAGCGACCCAAATAACACAACCGTGAGTTTTTTATTCTGAATATATACGCTATACATGTTAAAATTCCACCCTAAACTACATTTTTCTGCAGATTTTTGTTGGTGGATTGGATCCAAGCGTCACCGACGACATCTTGAGACAAGTCTTCGGTCAATACGGGGAGCTCATCCACGTGAAGATACCTGTTGGGAAACGCTGTGGATTCGTTCAATACGCCGCAAGGTCTGGCTCCTTTCTCACCCATAACTGTTGACCACTACTGCTGACCATCGTCCTCGCGCTCAGAGCCTCCGCAGAAGAAGCGTTGAACACTTTGAACGGGTTTCAGCTAGGCGGGCAATCAATCAGGCTGTCATGGGGCCGAAGCCCGTCGAACAAGCAGGTGTGTTTATTTTACCTTGCCCTTCTGGCTATTCAAAACGGTGGTTTGCTGACTATATTTGATCAATGTGGGCTCAAGCCGCAGGAGCAGGGTCAATGGAGCAGCGGTGGTAGCGGCGGCAGCGCCCCCGCCGCGTACTATGGTTATGGGCAAGGGGGATATGATGCAGCCGCGGCGTCTTACGGGTACGCTCCGCCACCGCAGGATCCGGCTATGTACGGGTACGGAGGCTATCCCGCTTACGGCGGTTTTCCCCAGCAACAAGCCCCCGTCCCGTCGCCTCAGCAATACTTGCAGCAGCCTCCACAGCAGCAGTATGCGCAGCCTCCGCAACAACCAATGGTATTTTTACATGTATAGTTCAGGATCGTCCCGGACATGGACGAAGGATGGAACGGGACAAATTTCGTCCCGTCCTACGTCCGGTGTTAGCTCAGGGACGAAAAACCGTCCCGTCCAGTCCCCCCAGGAAGAATTTTCGTCTCGAAATTCGTCCTGGACGAAAATTACCCATTTTAGATTTTTAATACATTAATGTGGATTTTTTCAAGTTTTTTAGGGAATTACTTAGGAGGTAGAACGCAAATGGACATTTCTACAATTATTTCTGAGTGGCGTCCATTTGCACGCACGTAAAAATACGTGGACTTTGATACAAATTGTCATTGCGAGGCCGCGTGGCAACATCTCAACCGTCAGATGTGAATCTGGCGGTCCCTGGGACGAACTTCTGTCCTGATATTCGTCAGGATCCTCGGAGGGGACGATTTTTTCGTCCTGGGACAAAATCCTCCCGTCCGTGTCCCTGCACTATATTTTCACGTCATCTCTCTTTCTCCCTCTCTCTCTCTCTTATGTGTGTCTCCATTTTCTTATCCTGACTCTAAACTTTTCTGCAGTGATAGCATGAGGCAGCTGGATGGTGGTGATGCTCTTTGTTTGCACCATACTCTCTCTTGTTGGTTTGATTTAACTATTATAGTGTCTTATGTAGCTGGGATGACGAACTACTGGTACTTGTTTTCTGTTGGTGTTATCATCTCTCTTTCCTCATCTATATCTTTGGCTTCGCTGTTGCATGCTACTATTGTTATTTTCCTGGTACGTCTCCTTTTAAATCTCTTCCCAAGACCTTGCTGATGGGTTGATCTCTATCATTCCGATCCCCATCTCTCTCTCCTAGTTGGTCATTGTCGTAATTTCTGAGGCATGCTGTTGGTAGAGTGCAATAATGATCATATCTCTACGAATGAAACATATAGAAAATAAATGACGAATTCGCTTTGCTGAAATGAAAATTCAACTATCTTGACAACTTGGCATTGACGCACTTCAACTATCTGCCTTCCCATTTTATATTTAGATTGCCAATACTCACGACAGGTGGAGAGAGAGAGATATATATATATATATAGGGGGAGAGATAGAGAGAGAGAGAGAGAGAGAGAGAGAGAGAGACAAGAAAGAGAGATGGAGATAGAGAGACAAGAAAGAGAGATGGAGATAGAGAGACAAAAGAAAGAGAGATGTAGAGAGAGAGAAAGAAAGAGAGATGGAGAGAGACAAGAAAGAGAGATGTAGAGAGATGGAGAGAGACTAGAAAGAGATGTAGAGAGAGAGAAGAAAGAGATGTAGAGAGAGAGAAGAAAGAGATGGAGAAAGAGAGAGAAGAAAGAGAGATGGAGAGAGAGAGAGAAATATTCCCAAGTTTTGCCACATGAATGACATTCAGAAGAAACCTACCCGTAGATAATTCTTTCTTTATGATTATTAAGTATTTTCGCCGTGGAACATTTAGTCTGCAGGTTATGATTTGAAATTAATTAATTCTCATCAGGTGTTAAAATTGATTTATTCATTTGAAAATTGATTTAAGATGAGTTATTCATTTTTTCTCATTTTCTAATGTAAATGCAGTGCGCTCTGCTCAATACTTACCACCTACAATTATTTCTGATGATGTCCTCAGTCATATCTATAAAGTAGTGTAACAGTTTCCACTTGATAAATAGGGCAATGCCCAAACTATAAAAAATTTCCAGATGGTAGAGATTGTGGAAAATAATTCATCTCATATAGATAAAATAAATCATGACAAAATTGTTCAAAGATTTTGGATAAATTCACTAAAATTGGTCTGAACTGGTACTAGTGCACGCATTGCCAGTAGCAAAACCAATGCTCAAGGGTGTTGTCATGCAAAATAAAGATACAGTACAAATGTGTTCTGGAGACATCTAGAGAAAATCCAATATAATGTTCACGATGAGATCAAGGGCTATTGACCTGGCAGAGAAAAGTAATGGAGTATGACGTTCGGTGAAGTAAGCTATACTTCTGATGCATCTCCTTGGAGCAGTTCATGTGTGATTATGGTCTGTCCTCAAAATTTGTCAGGAAGAGGTCACCCTAACAAAGGTGGTTCTATGACATGTGAGTGGTGTTGATTTCCCTGGACTGAGTGTGATTAACTCCACAGTAGAGAAGTAAAGGGGATTTCAGTGCAAATGTTTACTAATGTCCACAATGCCTCACTTATTATAGGCTCTTGGATCATGGGGAACAACAACACCTTATTATGCATCGTGACCCATTGGACTAGAAAATCCACTAGCTAATTCTTTCCCTTGGAAAAATTGAAGGATCCCACATTGGTGCAAACCGTGGAAGAATTGTCCTACAAGGGTATACAAATACGGCTTTGAGGGGAAGCTCTGACCAATTACTACAGACAATGCATCCAAAAACATAACAATATTAACATTCATTCCGCTGGATTAAAGTTTTTGAATCAGATCTATAGCGTGTAGTGTCCCATACCTTGTGCTTCCAACATTTTCAACCTTGTTCTCTAGGCTAGACTAAAGATTAGTTGTACTCTAACGGTACAGGTAGCAGTGCCATATGTGAGTAAAGTGCAAACGCATCGATGGGCGAAGTACATTACAAAGAAATGAACCATCTAAGTTACCCATCACAATCTTGCACATGTAAGAGTGCATGTTGCTTGTGTAGAGCCATCATTGATGCAATTTAAGGTTCCACAAAATATATTACAATTCAAGGCTCTACAAGATACATTTGTCTTTGTAGAAAGTTTGAGATGCCAAATTCAAACAAAATACAGCATTGACTGCCCTTGGTGTTGGGAGCCCACAATATATGTTTGAGGGTCCCAGTACTCGACAACATGGTCTTGCACTTCATCTCCACGCCTATGAAGGAATTACAACATTTGAAGAACTGAATGGGACATGCCTAGAGGATACATGGACATCCTCTATCAATTGTGCAACTATTGGCATTTATTTACTCATCACTTAGTGTCATCGATTGGTCACCACACTAACAACCCACCCTCCAAAAGCCATGAAGAATTCAAGATCCTTGCTGCCCACAAATCCTGGGGACACACTATGGATGACATGCAATAAAACACATGAAATATTAGATTTCGTGATCCTGCTTTGCCTTAATCAAATGCTTGCAAGTGTGTTGATTTTGTATTCACTTTAAAAACTAGACATTGTGAAACAAATATTTACTTCCACCCCAATGTGCTCCTCCAAGTATTCCGGGGGCATCTTTTAGGGGGGCATGCTGGGAGGGGAACCATATAAGTACTTTTGCTCATCACTTCCATGATTTATGGCGGAATCCCACCCTTTTTATCCCACCCTCATAACCATATGAGGAAGGTCTCTTCCCCCTTATGTACCAACAACAAAACCACATCATACACTTGTAGTGCCAACAACAAAATCACATCCTTTGGCTTCCTCTCCATCTGGTTTGTTATGCAAAATGGCTTGGACCCTTCAGGAGATAGGTCACCATGGTAACGAGGGAAAACTACCAATATTGCGGTAATGAGAAGGTCCAACCCCAGGTTGAGGAAACTAGTGTACCGCTCCCACCTGCCCATACAAGGGCAAGATGAGAAAGGTGGTGTGGCCCACCCACGTGCCCATCCACAGCAACACACCTTTGACCATGTGCTTTTGAATTCATGACCTTGATCTTTTTCATGACTGAAGATAGGGTCAGACCAAACCACTTTAATGTTGTGTGTGGTGATGTTGTCAATCATGCCCATTGAGTGCTGATCGTTGATGTGAATGTCAAGATGAATGAGGCTGAATCTGATTACTAGATATTATGGTGTGTCCCTGAAGCAAATTGGAGCGGATTCAGTGTAAAATTGATGCTATCCCCATGGACTTCCTACAAGGCGACCGTAGAACATCATTGACATTGTTTGTCATGAATAGCGGGCAATCTGCTATGTAGTTGTATCCTCCACATGCCAATCAGCTTTGCTTAGGTGGATCTACTTGGGTCGTTATTATGAACATGGGGACCACATTCCCCTCGTAATGACCCATACTGTTCTCCCAATAATTCTTCTCACCTCTACTGCCTAGCTAGAAGCTTCGGGAGATTTTGATGGGGCACTACCCTGATTTTGGGTGCTATGGCGTTGGTTGATTGTCTGAAATCACATTTCATGCGTCATAATTGGAAAATCGACTCATAATTCATCAAATAAACCTTATACATTGTTATCACATAATGTGGAAGTCATAGTTTTCACCTTGGAAGTTACTTCACGTCATTCACATATCTGGCCTCTAAACGTATCCACATAATTGATGCGATGATGCACATCCTCTTCAAATTATTGAATCCTTGTTGAATATATGGTTGATCTTCTCACCATTCGAACACACTGCAGGGAGTGAGGTTTTGAAGAAGTGGAAAAGAAAGTAGGGGGAGCAAGGGGGTGCCCAGATCTGGCCGGCATGAACACCTAAAATGGGCGCCCCCTTTGTACTTATTTTTGGAGGTTTTCAAAAAAGCCTTCAGAAGAATTTAAGTATACACATCATGTATAGGTCTTGTGCGTGTGATCCTTCAGAACAATTTATCAGCAACGCTAATAAATTTAATGACGCAATTACACTTATTCAGAAGCCTTATTATATGACTATATATATTAATCTAGGATTATTTTAACCTAATCGATATGTTAAGTTTCCAAACCTTGGGTTGCAAAGCTATACCTCGTGCCCTAGAAAATACTCAACTATGATTGAAATCTCTCATGGAACCTTTGTGCTTATTGGTTACCATATATGAAAAATTCTTCATGTGCATGAGAGTCCCAAAGGAATTGGGGTATGGTTAAACATCAAACCATCAGTCATTGTAGTTAGTGCTGTTATGTAATAGAGATCATTGGAAGAAGTCTTCTCCAATATCACGACTACTTAGGCCAAGGAATACATCTTTTTGCTTGAGACACTCTCCTCCCATACCAAGGTTTATCATACCATTTGGACCACTCAATCACCTTCACGTACTTAGTGCTTTATCTGAGCTAAGAGTGTTTTGAGTCTTTTGATTAGGGACTCTTGAATCACAAACAAACCATAGTCATCCACACACAATATGGGTTTGGTGTCTCAGGTCTTAGTACTACTAAGATTAATTCAATGATCAAATTTTCTGTTATTTAGTGTGTCTACACTGATGGTCACAAGAACAACCATACTTAACATATACGTAAGATAAAATATTTTTATTCTTGTATGATAGCGGATTGTCCATCTTGAGTATCCTTCAATTATGATATTAAGTATATATGTACAGACCAAAGATTACATTATTATGATCTGATAATAAGTCATTTTATATATTTGAAGACCATTATATACATCATATGAGAATAATAATGAATAATTATTTAATTTAATGAACCTTAACATGATTGGCTTGATGGCCACATAATATCAACCATATTCTTATTGGCTCCTTCATAAGGAGTCTTGTCTATCAGATATTCCACCATGCCCTCAAAAATTGCATGGGCCTCTTAAAGGTTGTCAAAATGGTACTGCTCTATATTGCTATATGCTCAGGCCTGGAGGCCCTTTATGATGTGATAGAGCTAGCTTGCCTCTTCTATCTCCATGATTTTGAGTGGTAGAGACACAAATTTCTTTTCATAATCCATGGGGCTTCCTATCTGTCAGAGTTGTCTAGCTCCATTCTTGCCATCTTGAATCTGTTGCACCAAATAAAGTGCTCTTTTAGCTCTTACATGAAAGACTCCCAATATTCCAATGACACGCACCCAATGTCCTACAATTTTGGGCAGCATGAAAGCTTTGGATTGCTGGAGAGGTAGTAGTTTGCCGCTTCTATTTTCTCATCTTCTGGGGTCCGAGACCCCAAAAACTTCCAATGTCACATGTGAAGTTGCTGACCTCGTCTTCTTTTTGCACTCAATCATAAGGGGTCAGTTCTGGCAATCATTGCCAGTTGGAGTCTATGCAACGTACCACACTCAATGCAATCTCGTGCGGCTCTACCTAGACATGAGTTTCATCTTCACCTCTCAAGTGTGCACTCTCCTCCATGCGTGTTGCATATGACGTGGTCATCTCTACAATTATGGACCTCGATTGGACTACCTCTATAATAGTCTACGTATCATCCACCCTGGAGAGTAGTCTCTCCTATTTGTCATGTTATACCTCCACCTTATCCCTTACGCGATTAGGAGGCTTTTTCTTTGCTCTCCCTTATTATCAGAATGACCCTTCACTCTCTTTCTTACTACATAAAAGCTTATCTTATCCTTCCATTACACACCGATTATGAATCCAATGCCACTAATAAATGACATAATACATATCTTCCTACTAAATCTACATCACTCTCAACCCCTTCATGTAACTCATTTCTCTCTCTCTTCCACTCAACATTTACTTAAGCCCTATCTCATTATCCCTAGGGATATGCTTGTTTTCATCGTCTAATTGTGGTTAGTTCTCTTCCCTGAATTGTTTCTCTCAACATACCTGCCATGATCATGACATATCCCAAACAATCTTGTTTATCCTTTTACTGTCATCTCTCTATGTTTGCCTGCTCTTATCCTACTCTTATCTGACCATCTCTCTCTCTACCCATGAATGAAAGATGAGGGAAAATTGTTATAATCCCGTGCCGATACATGGCAAGAAAATTGGGGAAAAAGCTGCTGATTCAGTGAAGCAGTGGCTCGGTAATCCCTGTGTCCCACTTCTCCAACCTCTTCACTGCCACTTCCACCTGCGCCAGACGACAAGCGTCAAGGTCATCGATCAAAAGTCAACAATCAATAGGTAAATCATTGACCAAGTGGGTCCACCTCGTCGTGCCAGTTGGTCCTGAAAGTGACCCACATAAGGATGATGGTTTGCATGACCGTTCCGCCAATCATCCCAGACCAGATGCCCTAATTTTGGATAGGTCAACGGTTAGTTAAAAAAATGTAATTTAATGGTAACAAAATTTTTAAATGGGTTTTATAATGCATTTTATCTATGTTTGGAGAAATTTATGTGGCTAATTATTACCTTTGCACCAAGATCAAAGTAGAAGCCGAGGAGCGCACCGAGGGGGATTCCAACGAAGTAGTAGCAGCCCACATTGACGTAGGCCACAAAGGCTTGCCATCCGCATCCCACGGCCACACCTTCAAGCGAAAGAAAACCATCATCCGTTGTCATAGTTCTCTGCCATCCTTCACATCCTCTCATCATCCTCATCATTATCCACATCATCATCATCACCCTTAAAATAATCCTCCACATCCTAATCATCTTCCCGTTATCCACACCATCATCATCACCCTCGTCCTAATTATCATCTCACCATTTTCTACATCATCATCATCATCATCATCATCATCATCATCATCATCATCATCATCATCATCATCATCATCACCCTCATGCTCATAATGATCCTCCTCATCCTAATTATCTCACCATTATCCACATCAGCATCATCACCCTCATACTCGTCCTCTTCCTAATCATCTCATCATAATAATATCATCGTCATCCTCATCATCATCATTAATGAAATGCAGGCATCCAGGGATATCAGAGAGAGATATAAGGTTCTCATAACTGTGGGAGACAGGAAGAAAGAGATAGAGAGTGGTAGGGCCGGAAAGGAGAGAGAAAAAGAGCGATACTAGGGAGGGTTAGAGAGAGAGCGAGACCGAAGGGAAAAGGGAAGAGAGAAATGTAACACGAACGAGAAAGATGGGAAAACGACAAGGGAGAGTCAGAGAGATAAAGGGACAAGCACTGACTAATTATTTTATATCCCCAGGAAGAGGGTGAGATAAGAAGCTGTTTTAATATTTCTTTTGAGAGAGAAGGAGAAGGGACAAGCACTGACATAGCCCGGGAGTGATGTGAAAGATAGATGAAAGAAAAAGAGAAGAGAGAGAAACAAGGAAGAAACAAATATAAATAAGTATATTATATTGAAATCTCTAGAGAGAGAGAGAGAAAAGGAAGGACAAATAAACCAAAAACGCCCACCTATATTGCACTGGAATCCCTAGACAGAGAAAGGGGGAGAGGGGATTGGCATTCCCACCTTTCTGTCATTCTCGTTCTCTTTGGAGATAGAACTGGAAAGAGACAGGGATAGAGACCCAAAGAGAGCGCCTCATGGATAGAAAGAAGAGCAGCGAAATACGACGTGCAAAGATAAGGGATAGAGACGAAAAGATAAACATCGGAGACCCAAAGAAAGCGACTTCGCCACGTATGTATAGAGAGAGAAAGAGGAGAGTGATCGCGACAAAGTGGAATACATGGATTGAGACAAAATAGAGATGGGAGACTCAAAAAGCGAGATCTATCTACAAGAGAGAAAGAGGAGAGAGACCAAAGCAAACATTTGGCGTATAGAGAGAGAAAGGGGAGAGAAGAACGAGACCCGGAGAGATAAAATGCAAATAAGACCCGACGAATGAGAGAGGAAAATGTCAAAAACATAGATAGTTAGATATCTAGAGAGAGAGGAGCGAGACATAGGAGATCCGGAAGGAGAGAGATAAAACGCGAAGAAATGGATATTTAAAGATAGAGAGAGAAAACTCACCAGAGAGAACGGGCTGAATGCCGTTGAGGAGGAGGGTGAGAGCGAGAAGAGGGCAGAGGTCAGAGACGGCGGCTGCCACTGTCTCTCCTTCAGTGAAGGCGTAGCTTATAACGTCGCGAAGAGCGAGAACGATGACTGATGCCAACGCCGATATTGCCAAGGCCAGTAGCGTCACGACCACCACCGAGAAAGCCGCTGCCTTTGGGTTGCGCGCACCCAACTCGTTGCTCACTCTCACGCTGCCCCAGGCGAGAGAGAGATAGTTAGATATACAGATAGATAGATATATAGGGGAAGATAGAGAGACAGATAGATAGATATATTGGGGGAGATAGTTAGAGAGACAGATAAGATAGATATATAGGGGAGATAGGTAGAGAGACAGAAATATAGATATAAGGTGGAGATAGTAAGAGAGACAGATAGATATATGGGGGGAGATAGAGAGACAGAGAGATATATATATATATGGGGAGATAGCTAGAGAGACAGATAGATAGATATATAGGGGGAGATAGTTAGACAGACAGATAGATATATAGGGGGAGATAGAGAGATAGATAGATATAGAAAGAGAGATCATTTTCTATGTGTAAGTTTATTTTTACGAGGAAGCAGGGGGAGAAGCTGACCTGGCAGCTGCGTTGAAGCCCACCGATATCATGAACACCCATCCGGAGATGATAGTGCTGTACCCAATCAAAGAGGACAAGCGCATCAGGTATAAGGAAAATGAGAGAGAGATAGAGGGAAAGAGAGAGAGGGGCGATAGAAATGGAGAGAAAGAACGAGAGGTAAAAGGAGAAAAAGAAAGAGGAGAGATAGATATAGTGAGGAGGGAGAAAGAAAAAGAAGAAAGAAAGGAGAGAGAGAGAAAAAGAAGAAAGAGACATAGAAGAGAGACGAAAAAAAAGAAATAGAAATAGAACAAGACAATAGAAGATAAGAGAGAGAGAGAGATAGAGAGAGAGAGAGAGGCAGAGAGAGAGAGAGAGGCACAGAGAGAGAGAGAGAGGCAGAGAGAGAGAGAGAGCA
Organism: Wolffia australiana; assembly: GCF_029677425.1. Taxonomy (NCBI): domain Eukaryota; kingdom Viridiplantae; phylum Streptophyta; class Magnoliopsida; order Alismatales; family Araceae; genus Wolffia; species Wolffia australiana. The sequence continues at coordinate 10,680,031 of NC_135837.1, read as the reverse complement.
TGATCTCACCAGATGGAGAGGGAATCCAAGGCGAGCTCGGGGTTTTTCAGTAGCCCAGCGAGAAGAACGAGAATTTGAAAATACCAAGTCTCCAGACACAGCATCACCGCAGACGCTGTAGACAGCCGGAAAAACTCTGAAAGCCCAGTAAAGGCCTGTGCCGAGAATCCCCTCCAAGTCCTCCGACACCTCTCGCTATTCACAATAAACAAGTACTGAGCCACGACGATTATCCACCACGACAAGCTCAGAACAAGCGACGCCCCAAGAATACCCAGCCCAAGCTTGTACACAGTAAGCCAGCTCAGGATAACGTGCACCACGAGCGTGCCTCCCGATATGTACGCGCTGGGCGCGACGATGCTCTGTGCTTGGAGGAACTTCTGTATGGGGAAGTTGAAGGCGTAGGCGAAGATTTGGGGGATTAGGCCGTAGACGAAGATTGAGGCGGCGTGGGAGATGGCCGGAGATTGGCCCAGCGCAATAAGAAGAGGCCGAGAGAAGGCGTAGATTAACGCTAATGGTATTCCTGTTGCTGTGAGAAGGATCGCTGATCTCTGCAAGTACACGCCCAGCATCTCGTATCGCTTCGCACCGTACGCTTGCCCGCACAGCGTTTCCACTGCGCTTCCCATGCCCAGCTGCAAAGATCCCAGATTGAATCAGAGAAGAAATCCTCGTCACGAAATCATTAGATTGCTGATAATCTAACTAAAGGTGTAAATTTTAGATAGATTTCTATGTGGGTTTTGCGGTTGAATCGAAACCCCAGTCAAGAAATCCAGTTGAAGATTTTATCTCTGGCAATAGTTCTTGGTGGGGGTTCCTCGCTTGAATCAAACCCCGATACAGAAATCACGAGCTCGCTAAATAAGTAACCAGAATAGGAATCTTTACGTAGATTTCTAAATGGGTTTCCGGGTTGAATTAAACCCTACTTAAGAAATCAGGAGATCGGTAGTAATCTAGATGAATGTATCATCTCGAGGTGGGTACGTCTCATGGGTCAGGAGGAACCCATCTTTGGCAAAGATTAAAGCGGGGCGAGTTTCGTTTTTCGCCAAGAACCTATATTTGGCAAAAAATCAAGGGGGGCAAGTTTCGAAGGTCACCAAGAACCCCTCTTCTGCAAAAATCTCGAAGTCGGTAACTTTCCCGGCTAACGAAGAACAAATCTTTAGATAATTCTCGAGGCGGGTTTGGCGTTGAGCGAGCACACCATTAGCCCGTAGGCGAAGATTTGAATCCCCGTGTTGCCCAGTGAAGCGGCAGCGAGCTCGAGGTTGCCGAGGTGACCGGAGATGATCTGAGTACTCATGGACATGAGAAAGTTGAGCATGTAAACGAGCACTGCCGGCGCTGCAAGATTGACCAAAAGCTTCATTTCGATGCACGTAGCGGCCACAAGTTTCTTCCCAATCGGCATATCTCCATCGTTTAGAATCGCCTCAAGCTCTGCGCTGCCGCCGTGCACCCCGTCTGCAGACATCGCCCTCTCCCCTTCCTTGGAACCCATCTTCTTCTTCTCCTTCTTCTTCTTCTTCTTCTTCTTCTTCTTCTTCTTCTTCTTCTTCTTCTTCGACGAAGTTTGAAGGTCAGAATAGGACAGAGAAAGAGGAGAGAGATGGAGAGATTCGACAGAATTGACTTAGCAGAAGATCTGAATTCCGAAGTTATTTAACATCTTCCTCGGGGGCAGGTATAGCTAGAGAGAGAAAGAGAGATAGAGAGAGGGTTGGTGGAACGGGTGGCAGAGAGATGGGTGCAGCTTGAGAGGAGCCAAAAGAAATATCTGGTTCTCCAGTCTCCACGTCCGTTGTTGTAGGCAACTTGTGTAGAGAGTCCAATGAAATTTAATGCCTACGGAGAAACCCATGTGGTATGGTATGGTGGACGTAATGGTAGTTGGCTGGGAGATGATTACTTTTGAGGCTCATTTAACCACTCTCTCCTGAAACTTTTGAGTATAGTGTCTTGACCAATGAAAGAGTTGTTGAACATTGATGGAGGGATATCGTACTCTTTGTAGCTTATGAGCCAACGATCCTATAACTGACACACTTCCACGTTGGTGAGCAATGATGCACACTTATAGCTCACATACAAAGAGTTTTGTCGGATCGCTTTGTCTGTCCATGAAATATGGTTAAGCATTCATGGAGAATTACACCATTCTCTTTTTGTGTTGGTAGTTGCTGTGTTGATGAAACTTTGAAGCGAGGGTATACTAGGACTGGTAGATTTCAAGGTTGAAAGGTAATGAAGCAAATTATTTTACATCAACATTCAAAAATGACACTGTGAATAAATTTTATTGAGTCATCATCTATCACGTAATTGATATTGGGTCAATCATCATAGACTGACTTAATTTTATTGATTTTTTTTATGAAGGAAACCCACCCAATTTAAAGACTGACATCTTCCAGTTTTGATTGATGACATTCAGGTTATATCACAGAGGTTTTCTCCCAAGCCGTTGGGGTCTCTTGTAGTGCCCGGCATGTCTTATGCTGATTTTGTTTTGAGAGTTCACAATCTCTAAGACTTAAAAAACGAGTAGATAAAATATGGTTTGATTACTGGAAACTGTAATGTTACAATTAGTGCACTTATACTGTCTCGTATTTTATAAGTTCTAATGATTGTTTTATTCGTCAAATAAGATTAATACCATTATATCTCCATCTATCCAAATATTAAAGTCATCACAAACTACTATGATGAATTATGACCTGAAAGGTTTAAAGTGTTGTCAAGATAATGTACTTTGTAATTGAGCGTTTGTATATTCATGATTCTAGATGATGTATCTGAGCTGAATTAAATACCATGATTATGATGTAGGACAACTAAGGGAGATGGGAATGACGACGACGGGTGGAAGATGCTAGACGACTAGGGGAGAGACAACTAGAGAGACGGGTATGTCAATGATGGTGGAGAATGCAGGACGGGTTTGGGTAGAGGGATAAAACAGACCGCGAAATTCAAACGATCGAATTCGAAAACCTAAAACCGATGAAATAATGGTGGTGCAGCCCCGTTCCTCGTCGAGGGCAGTACTGTCTTCAACCACCGCGACGATGCCAAAGCACCAAATCCAATACTCGAATTCACGTCGCGGGAAATCTCACGAAAGGAAGAATTTTAAGGAAAGAAAGAGATACTCAAATCAAATCTGACGGCGGTGGAAGAATCCTTGCGGAACACTGGGCGAAGAACACTCGACACCAAAGAGTTCAGGCGTACCTCGGCACCGGAGTGCGTGATGAGGTTGCTTGAAATTCAGGTCGAGACGTAACTGGGCGATCTGGGCGTTGCACGGCCCTCTGGACAAAAGATCTGGGTGTTCCAGGCGTTGAGCGGCCCTGGCAATGAGACGGCCGGACTAAGCCTGGTTGGTCTATGGTCGGAGTGCTCGGGCGTGGGGCGTCGTTGGCAGGACGATTGATGTGCGCTTTGACAGGGTGTCGCAGATCCAACTATGCGGTCAGTTAGTGGGGGGTCAAGGGGGGGGTCGCCCTCTTGCGGGGTTCGGGGTAGTGCCCTGAAAGCTAAACGGTATGTACGACGACTTGTGGTGGTGAGGGCGTCTGGGGCGTGGGCGGTCGGCGTGGCAGCCTATGCTAGCGTTGGAGCGGGCGGCCCTGGGCGGGGGGCCAGCGCCGAGGCCTGGTGGGCGGCCTTGGGCAGGCGACCTACGCTGGGCGTTGGCGCAGGTGGCCTTGGGCGGGCAGCCGGCGCCGGCGTCTAGCGCGGGTGGCCTTGGTAGGTGGCTCGCGCCGGGCGTTGGCGCGGGCGGCCGGGCGCTGGCGCGGCGCGGCGGCCTTGGGCGGGCGGCCTTGGGCGGGCGACCTGCGCCGGGCGTTGGCACGGGCGGCCTTGGGTGGGAGGCCGGCATCGGGCGTCTAGCGTGGGCGGCCCCGGGCAGGGGCGGCCTGCGCTGGAGAGATGGGTGCAGGCGGAGAGTAAGAAGAGAAGAGGGAGAGGATGGGCGAGAGAGAGAGAGAGGTGGTAGCCGGCGCCGGTGACGATGGTGGCGACGGCGGCAGCAACCTGAGGGAGAAGGGGAGGCTATGGCAAGTCCTCCAAGAAGAGTTAAAGAAACTCGATTCCTGAATTATGACTTGCCTAACTGTTTCTTGGAACATTGGCCTATACATATAGGCCTTGGAGGAAAGAGAAAATACAGTTCATAAAAATAAAAATAAAGACGAGCGACGTGACGAGCGACGTGGTTTCGTGTCACGTCAGGGGACAGTTCTGGATACGCCTTTGGCGACGTATCAGGACGCATGAAGGGGCGTGCGTGGGTGGAGACGTGCCTGATGCTGGCGTGTGGACTTGGTCTGGTGACGATGGTGGCATGTCCTTGGCAGTGGCGTTGACTTCAGATGACGGTGGCGGCGCTTCTGGTGTTGATGCGTTGACGCTGTCACCACCATATTTATTTGTGCTTTTTAGGAATCTTCTTATGTTTATTGGGAATGAGAGAAAGAAGCCACTCAGCTAATGTTTAATTATTGTATTTTTTAAATTTGTATATTAAAAAATGAATTTGATCAATCTAACTTCTGATGCATCATTGGTTTCAAATTTTATTACAAAAAAATCCATCCACCTTTTCTTTCCTTTTTCATGTGAAAAAGGGGTATTCTTTTATAGTCTCACGCTTTTTTTTTTGTGTTTGTCATATTTTGTGGCATATATAAAGATTATCAGTTTTATCTCAAAAGGCATATTTGAAAACACTTATTTTGAGATTTGCTCATCTATTAGATACCACCCGTGTCGAGAAAGTGCTTAGCTCTTGTGACTTAGTGATAACTACAATTTTGGGTTAAATTTGTAGTTACTGATTTCTCATTCACACAATAAAATTTATAATTTCCTAAGTAAATACACTGTAATTGAAGAGAAATCTGGAAGTGTACAATTTTATTGGTGGTGAACAACAAAGAAGGATGTGAATGTGGTTAAGTTGGTGAATGATGGTTCCAAACATTTACTGGATGAGGTTTAATTCATCTTTCCCTTGAAATTGAGGTGCAAACCCCCGATTGGTGCCAATCTTTATCAGGGTGGTCCCAAAGTCCTTAGCTCCTAATGTAAATACCAACATCCTTTCCTATTTCACTCTCTTGCATGGTGTCACACGCTCAAATCCCAAGCTATGTCAATTGCTCAAACTTGACGCGTGCGGGCCTCAATGCTTGGAGCATAACACTGAGCAGCCTTCAATGATCCAATGATAGGTTTACATACCCTACCCAACACCCGACCCATCGAACAGAAGCAATGATTCTCCACGTAAATATTCCACTTGATTTATCTCCTTTTCCACGCAATATTTTCAGATATATCTTAGAGTCGGTACCTCTCCAAAGGTAGACATGAATGGTGATGATAGATAAGACATCTACTTATTTTGGCTTGATTCTGAAAGATAAGTTGATTTAGTCGATGACCTTTTCAATATAGACATGATGATGCAGGACAATGTTGAGGACGTCGTCCGGTCGTCACCGAGTATGATGGCTCAGTGACGATAAATGATAAAGTATCAGATAATGGCGGTGTCATCGTCCGACAGTACCCTAACGGGTATGTAAATATGTGAATGGGGAATCCCTACGTGTCGTACTTGCAGGCTCCGACTCGAGGGAGGCGCCGAGCTCCTAGCTTGGACGGGTCGCCGAGTGACGGCGACGATGGCCTCACGAACCTCGTCGGAGTGACGAAGGCATCTACGGCCGAATGGACTCAATCCGTTGGGCTCGCACGTAACGGACGTACTCGTCCGTAACGGTAAGACACTCAAATACGTAGTTTTCTCTCGTTTAACCTCACTCACCTACCTAGCCCGAGCACAGTGGAACCGGAACGAAAATACACTTCAAGGAGTAAATAAATGAGCGACGGTGAGTACGGCGTACCTCACTAGCATGGCTCGTAGTGCAGTGCTTCGTCGACGGTCGGCATCAGAGTGGGTTTTATGAAGGGCGCCAGAGAGATCACAACGGCTCGAGGGGCGACAGATGGTACAGGAGTGCTTCATAAAGATCGGTTGATGAGGACCCGGTGGTAGGGGACGTTCCGAGTGGCTCGGACGGTGTTGCACTCGGGGGCGCAGCAAAAACGTCCTAGAGTGGCGAACGCAGCCGACGACGGGCGTCTCAGACGTCCTGAGCGTACGTGGTGAGGTCGGGGAAGCGGGCGGAGTGGCTGCGCGGCCAGCGGCGGCTTCAGGCGGCTGGCGCACGGTCGAAGCGCGCGACACGGTGTGGGAGGCTGTAGGCAGCACAGGCGATGCGTGCGGCAAGGCGCGGGCGGTCACAAGCGGCACGGGTGATGCACGCGGCGCGGCGCAGACGGATGCAGGAGGCGCGGGCGATGCGGTGTGAGGGCTGCGGTCAGCGGCAACGTCGCGACAGTAAGAGCGCGGCAAGGCGGGCCGCGCGGCGCGTTGCGGCGGGCGAAGGTGCAAGGCGTGGTGCAGTGGCATGGGTACTACGGGTGACTTCCGCGGTCGGTGACGGCGCTGCGGCAGTGGTCGCGGTGGTGAAATGTTTGGCGTGGCACGACGGCGTGGACGTGGCGCGACGCGACGGCATGGCAGTGCGTGTGCGGTGAAGTGGGCGTGGCAGCGCAGGCGCGGTGGGGCATTTGCCGCAGTTGGTGACTGTGCGGCAGCTGCAGGCACGCGGGCGACGGCGGTCGGCCTGCGCGGTGGTTGGCGGCCCAAGCGACGGCGGCGGGCAGCGGCGGGTGGCTCAACGACGACAGGGGCGACTTTCCTTCTTCCTCCTGATGGGGGACCATCCAACTTTGAAGACCCTGTCGATCTCGTGCGTCGCGCAAAGGCATAAGCGTGGTACCCAGACTTCGTAGTACTCGGCCTCGTCAACGGGCCAACAAGGTTTGATATTATCTTTACTTGCATTTTTCTTGTTTAGTAGGCCATGTATGCCGGCCTTTTATGTGTTATTTGTGTTTATTCACACCTCTTTGGACCGCTGTATGAAACTACACGTTGCGCGTGTGTTAGCGCATGTGTAGACGTTATCATCTGCCTCTGTCTCCTATTAGGGGGGCCCTAATTTTTAATTGGGTCTTTTTCTCCTTTATTTCTAAGGGGGAAAGGCCCATATTTGCCCTTATAAAAGGTGGGGGCCGCCCATAGGAAGAGAAGGAAAAGAAAGATTGAAAAATGTGATTTCTAGTTATTTTTTCTGACTTTTTTGTGTTTTTTAGTTTTCAACATATTTTAAAAAATGCCACTACAAAGTTAGGAGGGAGAAAGGAAACCCTAAAGTTCGCCGGAAACCACCGACGCCATCGCCAGAAACTGCCATCACCGCCGTCACCGCCACCTTTGCCAGAGTTCCGTCGGCAGCTCCTAGGCTGCTCAACGCTACCAGAAACCCCACAGGGCCGCCAGCGGCCACCATCGGCAGTCCAGGGCCGCCCGCAATTGCCACGGGCTGCCAGCAGCCACCTGCGGCCGCCCCAGGCCGCCAGGGGCGACCATGGGCTGGTAGTGGCCGCCAAGGGCCGCCCGCGGTTGCCATAGCCCCTCGCGACCGCCAAGGGCCACTAGCAGCCGCCAGGGCCACCATAGGCCACCAGCGGCTGCTCAAGGCACCTCGCGACTGCCAAGGGCCGCCAAGGCCGCACGCGGTCTCTGAGGGTCGCTAGCGGCCACCCATGGCCGCACGTGACTGCCAAGGGCCACTCGCGACCGCCATGGGTTGCTAGCGGCCGCCAAGGGCCGCCAGCAGCCGCCAGGGCTGCACAGGACCGCCAAGGGCCACGAGTAGCTGCCAAGGGGCCACAAGCGACCGCCTAGGCCGCCCGGGGCGCCCGGGGCCGTCCAGGCTGCCCGAGCATCGCGTGGGCATCCAAGCCACCCGCGGCTACCTGAGTAGCTCGCAGCTGCCCATGCCACCCGCGCCCCGTGTCCGACTGAAGGCCGCCGCAACCCCCGGCCGACCAGAAGGCACCGCCTCGAGATCGACCAGAGGCTGCTGCCTCGCCACCATCTAGAGGCCGCCGCCCCACGACCGACTTGAGGCCGCCCTAATGTAATACGACGTCGGCCAGGATCGATCGACTCGTATTACATCATAGGAATATGATGCCATGTAGGGATATGCAGTCGATGATCGGAAGATGTCAAATGAGCAGCGAAGGATCAACGGGTAAAGATGCAAACCGTGCCAATCAGAGAGAGGAGAGTGATCCTAGGATCAGACTCCCAATGACCCGCAAGGACTACTCGATGACTATGTAGAGAGGAGCGTCTAACGGCCCTGGAGTGTTCGACGTCTAATGCAATGGTTACCCTTTCTACCATAAGAAATCCTACACTCGACAAGGTGGCTTGTCCTATCCATGATATGAATTGAGCAAAGGCGGCAGAGGACGTGATAGCGGAAGACGAGACTGCAAAAAGTAATAATACTGGAAAGATGGAGAGGAGGCGAGAAGATACCTTGGTTTGGCTAATCCACGGTGTCGTCTCGCAGAAGGTCGATAAGGGCCGTTCGATGTCGAGCAGAGACTTCAAAAGACACGGGCGTGACCGATCGATCAAATAGGACGAGACGTGTAGTCCCTAGTGCCGGCGAGAGCGGTGGGCGGACGGGGGCGCATGAATGAGGGGCACGCGTGCGCCGGAGCGCACGATCGAGTGTCCTCAGGAGCGGGACAGCGCGCAAGCGCGTCAACAAGCTGGACGGACGAGGTGTGGCAGCTCGTGCGTGGGTTGGCAGACGGCCGGCCGCGCGGTAATGAGAGCGCAGGGCGGGCAGGTGAGAGGCCGCGAGGAGGTGCGGCGTTTGGGCGGCGGAGGCCACGCACCAGCGTGGCGGAGCGGGAAAGAGCGGGGCGTCACGCGGATGGAGATGCTGCGCAGCGTGCGGTGTGATAGCAGTGCGGTGAGTGATGGAGACCGCAGATGGCGGAGAAGCAGCGCGGATGGAGATAACAGTGATATGGATGGCCGGCGAGGGCGTCGATGGCATTTCTTGGAGACGGGATTGGATGGTGGCGGACTGGCGAGGGGAGGGACGGGCAGAGATGATCAAGAGGGAAGGGTGAGAGGCGCGGGGAAGGTCGTGGGCGGTAGGGCAAGGGAGAGGCGAGGGAGAAGGTGCGGCGATGATCAAGAAGTGGCGGAATGGAAGAATGAGGGGTCGGGGTAGCGGCGGTGGAGGGCTGGCGGGCGAGGGTGATGACGAAGGTCGAGATAACAGTGTAGACGGGCTGGAGGGCAGATGGTGATGGTGGCAAGCGAATCTTGAGCCCCGAGAGGGGTTCTTGATTTGTAACAGCTCCCAGAAACACCCAAGAACACATTCTTGATGATTCTTGGAGATACCTGTGTGATAGCTCCGATGGGAATCCTCGAAGCAGAGTGGCTTGGCGGCGTTCTTGGACCTTTGGACTCCTCCGGAGTGATCTCGACGACGGAGCCTTTTTGACCAAGCGCAGACGACTTTCTTGAATCTTTATCCGTACCGGAGTGATCTCGACGACACGCTTGAACACATTCCCTCGGAGTGATCTCGACGAGAGAACGTGGGCTCTAGACCACGGAGTGATCTCGACGTGGGTGAGGTTAGCTGGGCCTCCTACACTACTCTCTAGGATGAGGGGAGACACAAGTTTTGAAATTTTCAACAAATGACTCCAAAGGTTCCTTGGGCATGTCATCCCCTTATATAGGGAGGATGGGTGCCAAGTGAACGTGGGAGAGGACGAACCGTCGCAAGACGTGGTTTGGCCTCTCCTTACAAATTTGAAATAAAAACGTAAAAGAAAACGAAAGACGAAGGACGGGACGCAACATTGGCCCAGTCCATAAATCCAGAAATACAACTAAAATGAAAACAAACGTAAGTGAAAAGACATACTTACGCGGGGTACTTGAACCCCGGGTGGCGAGCGTCGACGCGAGCTGCCCGGCGTGGTTGACGACATCTCGTCGTATTGTCTTTGAGATGGTCCTCCATCACGCCCTCCCGAGGTTGCCCCTCGGCTGTCCTGCGGCCACTCTCTTGGTTGCCTTCGGCCATACGGCCTCCTCACATTCACCCTTTGGATGCCCTAGCGGCTGTCCCAGCGGACGCACATAGGCCGCCCATGTAGCCGCTCTTCGGTCGCCTCCTTCGGTCGCCACGCAGCCACCTCTATGATCGCCTATCGCCCACCTCTACGATCACCCAGCAACCAACCCCCCGCTGAGTGTTACCCATCACACCTCCGTGCCTCGACGCCTCCTCACCGTGCAGTCTCGCCCATTGCTACCCTAGTGTCGCAACCACTATTGCACCCATTGTTGCGCCCGTCGCTGCGCGAACCTATTCCCCGTGGCGCCTACCTGCTGGACGCCTCCCACAACTGCCAAATCAGACCTTGCGTGCGCCTACCACTACTGATACACTCATCTATTCCCCTGTTGGTATTATATTATTTCCTTCAGTGCCTCCAAATGTTTTGGCACTGTCGGCCTTCAACCGATATCTGGATCACTGGGAGCCTAGTGGCATTCCCAGGTCATGTTTACTGTAGCTCAATGGTCGTTGGTGTACGTTGATGTCGAATATATACTTCTCAGTGATTTCAACGTTGCATCATCATCCCTCGCGTTACATTTCATTACATTACATGATTGTCATCTCCCTCCCTATGGTGTAACACGAGTTGTTCGATCCCGACGTACGTCATGTTAAATCACCTCTGATGCCGGACGTCGTCAAGGCAGCCACTCGGTATAGAATAAGGGTCTCTATCGGACGACGACGGCAAGAGTCGTCCGATAATGCAGATGAACAGATATGGATGTAGACGGAAAATGCAAAAATCCTACGTGTGGTGTGTGCGAGTGCCGAGATGGGGTAGTGCCGTTCCAGAGATCCGACGGAGTCGGCTAGGGTATGGTCAGCCAGACCACCCGAACCTCGCCCGAGAGGGTCGAGGACGACTATGTTGCCAAACGGGATTATCCCGCTTGGATGCCCAGACTCGTCGGGCTCGCCCGACTTGTACCAGCCAGGTAAGACTCTCAAAGAACCCATCGTCATTTTCTCAACCTGTTTCACTCTCACCTAGGTCTAACCCGAGTGCGGAGGATGCAATACAGAAGCGTACTGCAGTAGATAAGAGACGTAAAGAGCAGTAAGGAGGGGGTACCTTCGTCGTGACCTGCGATGGTTATCTCGTAACACTTGGGAGCCGGAGAACAACAGCTGCACGGGACGGGCGTCGGAACGGAGCAGAGTGCGGTGATGTGGCGGAGGCAATTGGTTGGTGGGGCGGAGGCGAGGTGCTAGGCGATTGCCGGCGGCAGCACACGGGCCCGACCGAGCGCGGTTGGGTGCGGCTGTGGGTTATGGGGCAGCGGTCGAACAGGCGCGGGGCACCGCGCGACGCAGGGCGCGGTGAAGAGCGTCGGGCGATGCTCGGCTGACTGGGACGCGATGCAGTGCAGTAGGGCGCGACGTGCGACTGCGACGGCGTCAGGCAGAGTGACATGACTGCGGCGAAGGGCGCGGTGCGGGCGTGAGTGCATGGGTCGGGCGTGGTGCAGTTGCAGCGTGGGCACGTCACGAGGGCATGTCGCGGCCCGGCACGATCAGGCGCGGCATGACCGTGAGCGGCGGCTCGCAGTCACGGCGTGTGGGCGACCCGTGGCGTGGGCAACGTCGGGCGCAACATGGGAGGGGCACGGCAACTCGTGACGGTGCAAGAGCAGGCAGTGGGCAGCCAGGGGCCGGTGCGGGAAGGTGTCACTCCCTCCCAGCGGCGACGGCGGGGATCAGCCGGCGGCGGAGGGGCACTGAGAACGGCGGCGGCAGAGGTGGTGGCCGGCGAACGGCGGGGGAGGAGTTGTGGACGGTGGCGCGCGACGGCAGCAGGTGGGAAGGGTGCGATATCTTCCCTCTACTCTTCTCCTCCTTCCTCCCCTTCGCCTTCTCCTTCTTCTTCTTCTTCCTTCTTCTTCTTCCTTATTCTTCTTCTTTCTTCTTCTTCTCCTCACGATGGGGACTCTTCAACTTCTCACGTTGAACTTTCAATATGAAATTCAAGAGTACTTTGAGTGGCGCAGATGTAATACGATGTCGGCGGGGATCGAGCGGCTTGTATTACGTCACAGGGAATGAATGGATGCGTGAGATGCAAGCTGATGAAGTGAAAGAACGAATGAGTAGTTGTAGGTATCGTTGGGTGAGAGGTGTAAGTCACGCCGGACAACGAGGGGAATGATCCTAGGATCAGACTCCCAATGACCCGCTAGACCTACTAGACGACTAATTAGTGAGGGGCGTTTTACGGGCCACGAATGTTCGGCGTCTAAAAATCAAGCGAGAATCCTTCAACCTCAAGAATTCCTACACTCGACGACGGTGGCTATCCTATCTGAGATTTATGACGACAATAATGGCAGAGGACGCGATAGCGGAGGACGAGACTGAAGAAGATAATAATGCTGGAAATATGGAGGGGAGACGAGACTGACCTTTGGGTATCGCTAGTCCAAGGCGTTCGTGTAATCCCATCGAGTTGAAGGCGAGATGTGGACGGCTCGGGTCGTACGATCGATTAGAGACGACACTTTCCGGTCAGCAGGTTTCCCAGCCTGGTGGCGAAGGCACTCGGTGATGCTGGGTCGGCCGACCTTTGTCACGCACGTGGGTTGGCGCCGCCGCGGGGCGCGCGCGCGGGTGGGCGCACAGCGCTTGTCGCGCGCAGCCAGAAAGGCGCGGTGGCGCGCGCGCAGGGGAATGTGGCGGGGTGGATGATGCACGTGAGCGAAGGAGAAGGATCAGGGCGCGAAGGGGTGAGGACGGTGGGGTAAGAAGTTCAAGAAAGAGGGAGAGGGCGGACAGTCAAGAAAGGTTGGAAGGGAAAGGGGAAGGGGTGCAAGGGTGAAGAGGGTCCAGAATTGGGTGAATCAAGAACGTGGGGAAGGGGGGGGAAAGAAATGGTCAAGAACGTGGGAGGAGGGGATCAAGAACGCGGGGAAATGGATCAAGAACGTGGAAGAAGGGATCAAGAACGCGGGGAAATGGATCAAGAACGTGGTAGAAGGGATCAAGAACGCGGGGAAATGGATCAAGAACGTGGAAGAAGGGGATCAAGAATGCGGGGAAATGGATCAAGAACGTGGAAGAAGGGATCAAGAACGCGGGGAAATGGATCAAGAACGTGGAAGAAGGGGATCAAGAATGCGGGGAAATGGATCAAGAACGCGATGGGAAGGGGAATGGATGGTGGAGGTGGGAAAAGGTACCAAGAAATGGCTTTCTTGAACTGTAACAACCAAGAACCCTCCAAGAAAGAGGAGTTCTTGATGGATCTGGGGTGTGCTCCCTCGGCGGAGCAGATTTCCCCGGTTGATGGCGTGTCGGCGATGCTTCTTGAATCTCCCAAGACCCCCGGAGTAATCTCGACGAAGGCCTCTTTCGATTCTTGACGGCGGCGGCTTCTTGAAACTCTTTCCTCGCACCGGAGTGATCTCGACGGTGCACTTTAACACGTCTCCCTCGGAGTGATCTCGACGGGAGAGATGTGGGCTCTACCCACGGAGTGATCTCGACGTGGGGTGGGGCTAGCCAAACTCCCTACACTACTCTCTACGATAGGGGGGAGACGAATTGTGAATAAATTTCAACAATGACTCCAAGGTGTTCCTTGGGCATGCCATCCCCTTATATAGTGAGGATGGGTGCCAAGTGAATGTGGGAGAGGACGAACCGTCGCGAGACGTGGTTCGGCCTCTCCTTACAAATTCAAAATACAAACATAAAAAGTAAAAACGACGAGGATGGGGCCCAACAACATTGGCCCAGTCCACGAATCTGAAAATACAAACACACATGAAAATGAGCATAAGTAAAAAGATAAAAGTTCTTACGCGGGGTACTTAAACCCCGGGTGGCGAGCGTCAGCGCGAACTGCTCGGCGTGGCTGACGACGTCCCATCGCGTCATCCTCGAGATGGTTCTTTGTCATCGTGGCGTCGTCCTCGAGATGGTCCTCCATCAGGCGCCCTCCCCTCCCTTTTATAGGAGAGAGGTAAATGGGCCCCCTTAACTACAAAATGAAAAGGTAAAATGAAAATAGAAAAGGGGTTTATGAAGGCCCACTAAGGGGGTGGGGGAGGGGAAGGTATCCTCATATGGGAACTTCCCCTCGCTACAACGAAGATGAGAAGACACACTATGAAAGAAAATAAGAAGCGAGTAAATAAACGATCCGAAGGTGGTGTGTCGTCACGCCGAATATCTGAACCCGGCTGTACGCGTCGTCGCTTTGGCTTGTCGTGTCGGCGGGACGCGTGTCGGCGGTGGGCTTTTTGACAGTGCGGGCTCCTCGAACGATGGTCCTGCAGCGTCGGACAGTGTCGCGCCATCAACCTCCCTTCCCTCTTCCTCTCCTTCTTCCTCTTCCCTTTTCCTTCTTCTTCTCCTCTTCTTCCTTCTCTTTTTGTTCTTCTCAAATGAGGAAGGAGACCTGCCTTGTGTTCCATAAAATGTCTCAATGAAAAAACAGGTGTTTGGAATTAGGGTGCCCACCCTTTCCCTTACAGGGGGGGGTGGGGAAGGATGGGCCCCTAATGGGCCAAATGGGGTCCTTTGGGGAGCCCTTATAAATGGGCTCCCCCCTTACAACAAAGGAAAAAAAACATTAAAAGGGAAATTGAGGGAAATGGAGAGAAAAGGGAGAGAAAAAGAGACGGGCAAGGGGAGAGGGTCATAGGACGGTGCCTTCCCCTTGAAGACAGTATGTGGACGAATGGAGGACATCACGACGTGAAAAAACATGACGGAAATGAGACGAACAAGAACGGAAAAGACAAAAACACAAGAGAGAGATAGACGGAAAGCGGGAAAGATAACTGGAGCAAGATCACCCGGTCTTCAACGTCGCGGCGCATGGCGCGGATGATGTCGATGACGATCCTTGATGGCGTGCGCCATCACATAAATTAATATATTAACATGTTTATTTCTGGATGGATGGATCAAATTGCTGTCAGCACACACCATGATTTTGGTCTGCACATTGCAACTGCTGAGATTTCCTGGGCCTGAAAATCTCAACCTACCTAGTTATGAAAATAATGGATGATTGACCTTAGAGATGGTGTTCATGTCCATCATTGTCTCCATCAATGTCATGCATCTGCATCATTCCAACACAACAAAATCACGCTTTTAGGGCAGCAATATTACTGTTTGTGAGGGAATAAAAGTTTATATTGATGCCATTTTGAATTTCAGATAAAGACTTGGGAAAATAATTATAAATAGTCTTCAACCCCTTCAAATTCAGTAAAAATTATTGACTTTGGCCACATTGTTCATGTCTACGACTATCATTGTGGATGTCACACATTAATATCATTGAGGCACAATGACATCAAATAGCAGAAACTTACGTATTTTTCACGTAATGAGGGGAAGACATGATGGGGGTGTACTCAACTACTAGTCTCAGACATTTTATCTTCACATGAGACTTGTGTTAGAGTTGGCCAATTAGGCCCGTCATGGACTTATTCTACCCACATCCCTATTCTTCCTCCACCACATCCACTCTTTGATTTCTCTCTCTCTCTCTCTCTCTCTCTCTCTCTCTCTCTCTTCTCCTTCTTTGAAAATAAACACATGTAATATTCCATTTACTTTATCCATTGTAGGGTCTCTTTTTATATTTTTCCACATGGTATAAGAGCCAAATGTTTCTCATCTCATTTTTATCAGCTCGTTCCTCGTTGATCACGCTGTTTTATCGATGATCCTTCCTCTAGTAATATCCTCTTCGACCTCATCTCTAATATCTCATTAACATCTTGATTCAGGATGACGTCGCTGACGTCCCCTTGAGGTGTACCAAGTGATTCTCGGATATCGGGAGATTGCGCGGACGTCGTCGAAGATATCATCCGTTGGTGTAGACCTACGGAGATGCAACTACGTGATGCGATAAAACCCTAGGTGAAGGTACATGCAGGCCCTGACTCGTGGGGTTTGCCCGGCTCTGTGCTCCGAGTGGGCGATAGATGGCAGTTACATGACCTCCTGATCCTCATCGGAGAGACGAAGTCTATGTCGTTGCCGAACAGACTGAGTTTGTGGGTGCTCTCACGTAATGGACGGGCTCAGCCCATACCTAGGGAAGACGCTCGTTGGACACTCTCGTGTTCTTTTATACTCTCACCTAGTTTTATCCCGAGTGTTGTGGAGTGAAATAGAAAAGGTACCTCTTCGGTGATGTTGTCCCAGAGTCGTTGCCCTTGTCGATGCAGAGATATCGGCTGTAGGGCTGATGGAGCTGTGTCGGAGGGGACATGGCGTCGCTTGACTGGCAGCCTGGCATGGCTCAAAAGTGGTGACGTAGGAGTGGAGTCGGAAGAGGAGGGGTGTAGAGTGTGGGCGACGGCGGTGGCAGATGCATCGACGACGGTGGTGTGAGCGGCAACAACGCGAGCAGCGATAGAGTAGATGGCAAGGCAGCACTGCGGTGGTGCGGCAGTGGCGCAAGTGACGGCGGCACAAGTGGCATCTCGAGCGGCAATGTGGCAGTACAAGCGGCAGAGTCACTCGACGGAGGCGTAGGGCGCAATGGTGGTGACATCTAACGGATGCGCAGGACGCATCGGCAGCATGAGCGGTTACAACGTGGGTGGTGAGGCGACGCTGTTGCAATGCGTTGACGATGTGGGTGATGGCAGCAATGACGATGGTGCAAATGTCAACTTGAGCGGGGGAGCAACAGTGCGCGTGCTGGTAGTGCGGGTAGTGATGGAACGAGCGGCGGCATCCAGTGGGTTCAAAAACTGGCGTTATGGAGGTGGTCTCCAGCAGAGGCGTTGTCGTGAGGATGGCAGCCTTCGGCGGAGGTGCAGGATGCAACATCAGTGCTCGATGCTGAGGGTGGTGGCAGCAGCCTAAGGCGGAGGCGCGGGCGTGGCAGAGGCGCCTTGCAGGGTCGCAAAGTGCATGGTGGCCTTTGGCGGAGGCACAAGCACGACGGCGGCCTTCGACAGAGGTGTAGTCATTGTGGTAGCGACCTCCAATGGAAATGCGAGCGTTGCGGCGTTGACCTCTAGCGGATGCACAGGGCATGACAACGGTGCGTGGCGGGGCTACAGAGCGTGAGGGTAACCTCCAGAGGAAGCGTGGAGCGCGGAAGCGGCCTCTAGCAGAAGCACGGGTGTGCGCGACAACTTCTAACTAAGGCGGTGGCGCCTCCTTCCTGCCCCCGTTCCTCCCCTCCCTTCCTTCTCTTCTCTCTCTCACACATTCGTGAGTGGTGGTGGGTCCCTTTTAAAATTCAACTTTAACCTTTTGATCTTGACCAACACCATTAAGGCGCCCACTCTATCTGTTATATGGGGAATGGTAATGGGCCCCATGAAAGAGGTCCAACAAGGGGGCCCATTAGATAAGGGCTCCCTGAAAAACCCAAAAACAAAAGGAAAAAAAGAAATACGAACAAATCGGGTGATGGTATACCCTTAACTGGCACATGCCAATTGGGCAATAGTATCGGGGGGGGGGGGGGGGGGCGCGGCAAACTCCCTCACACTAAGTGGGTCTAGAGGGGCCAGGTCAGGGGGAGAAAACCTTATCGGTACGGAACCAGGTTCACCACATTACATGTGGAGCGAATCATCCACAGCAGAGGACTATCAACAACGTAGGTGTGATCGCCCACTCATTGGAGGATTGAGGACGGGGTGGCACCATGAACACATAGCTTTGTTGCCGTCCCAGGATAATAGCTCTCTGGTGTAAGTCTCACCACCATACGGTGTCCCACGTCGAACACTCACAACCGGCGATGTGAGTCAGCAACCTGCTTGTACGATGTAATTGAGACTCGTGATCCTAGCATAAGGATACTGATGCAATGATAAAACATGCATGTCATGTGCATAACCATGCTACTGCAGCAGGTTGACAAGGAACATGGCTGATGGAGATCTTCGTAGGACTCAACCCAATGGGCGATTCACCGGTAAGTTCAGTGCGTGCTGGGCACGGGGAGTGTGACAATGGTGCTCGACCATTGTTTGGGGGATGGCACAACGATCGTGACACGGGAATGTCATACCATCCATCTCTAGGCCGAAGAGTGTAGGGGTTGTCTCGGGACTCCAACTATCCTGTGTGAGTCTAGAAGGGATGATACCCTCTTTCTCTAGACAGTTTGCAGGGGCTACTCGGTGAGTGGTGCGTTCGGCCGAGCATGGTGGGGTGTTGTGGATATCTCATCTCGGCTCTCAGGGGGGCGCGCGATAACTGATGATCGTTAGCCTGACCACTCTGGTTGGGGCAGTCTTTGCTACCGAGTTCATGGTGTAAGGGTACCAAGAGACCCGTTGTTCCTGGGGCAAGAACGAACAGATGTTTGTTCGCCCGGCCATAGCAACATCGTTGTGATGTAACCACGGTCGGTACCATCAGAAGTAGGAGTTCATACTCGACTCCAAGTTGGTGAACTCCTTCGACTTCCTCGACCCTTTGAAGACAGAGACGTTGGCTCGGATGCTCTTCTGGATACGGGCTTGATGCTCTTCGCGTCAACACTTGTAGTCGTCTGGGAGCGGAGTGCGCACCGGGTAATTTTTGAGATGGCGATTGATGGGTCGTCGAAGCAGGGTCGGGTAGCGCTCGTGGTCAACCCATTGTCGGGGTTGACCATCACGGATATCAGTATCACGTGTAGGGGGTATCGAGGAACCTCGATGGGTTTGCCATATTGGTGGTCCTGGGCCAGATATACTCATCTCAGCAGGATGGAGGATCGACCTGGAATGTATGGTTGTAGTCAACACGGGGATCCCAACGACCTCGGGCACGGACATCCTATGAGATGCGTGAGGGATAAAGGCCAGAACAGAGGTCTCTCCAAGCCTTGTCCTGCCACCTCTCCTCATCTACTACTTCGTCATCATAGGGGCTCCGAGGGGGCTCCTAGGTCTTGCGACCCTAAGGGGGCCATGAGCTCGATCAGGCGCCACGAGTGGGGGGGCAGTGGTGGGTGCTGGGAGTATTGTCAGTCTGGGCCTGTAGTCACTCCACTCGTTTGGCGACGACGCTCATAGTGCAGATATAGACATCCCAGTGATGCAACAGGCCTACGACCGGGATCGGGCGGCTCGCGTTGCAACACAACAGCACTTCACATTAATTTTATGAACTGATAATGAAGAGAATGATGCACTTAATGAAAGTAAGCAACGAGAAACACTAGACCGCTATTAATCTAGGAATTAGTCCTACTGATTCGTTGAGATGGGCTAGTAAAGGCCAAGTGCCCCGAACTCCGATGACAGACTCGAGGCCTCCGGATGGGGTGCCCCCGGTCAGAGTTGAAGCCTTCACTCAAGTGATAGTTAAGGGTGATTACCTCTCTATTGGAGTGCTCCCGTCTGAAAGGGTCCCTATCAACTACCCAACCCGGCTAATTATGAAAGGTAAGGGAAGGGCGAAAGGGGGAATGAAGGTAGTTCATGCGCAGTAGACACGAGGAAAAAGATAACAACACCATAATTAAGGGGAGAGAGTTGATAAGTCCAAATTCAAAGGTTTATGTCATTGTTTTGATTCAGACTTAAACAACACAATTTATGAAGTTTTTCCACTTAAATATTCTATAATTAATATAGGGAAAGTAAGGGGTCAATCTGCAGAGAGGCAGAAATTTAATTTCAGAATTTTTTGTCAAGGTTGGGTTGAAGACAATGATTTTAAAAGAAAATTAATACAATTTTTGGGATTTTTCTAGATTTTTAGGTGATTTTCATAATCCCCTATGATTTAAGTTAAGCCAAAATACAAAGAGAAACACAAAATCATATTTTTACACTAAATTTTCTATTTTCTCTTAGCAAATTAATCATAAATAAATATTTTTAGAATTTTCTAGAATTAAATTTACATAAAAAACAACTGTAAATATTAAAAATGAGAGAAAGAGATTTGGTAGAATTTTTTAGATGTTAAAATGACTTTAAATATATCATATTAATTTTCTAGATTTTTTCCTAATTTTTTCATATTTGTTTCAATGCATAAAATAATTTTTTTTATTTTTTCTGATTGTTTTTCTATTTTTGAATAATTTTTAGATACTAAAAATATGGTATTTACCTAATTCAGCGATCGCCGGAGCTGCGGCGACAGCCGTGGAGCGGTGGCGGTGGCGGCAGGCCAAATGGGACGACTGGCCTGCGATGGCATGTATAGGGCTGGCCTTAGTGGGTCAGCCCACTAAGGTTAGCCCAAGTTGGCTAAGTGAAGATAGCCAAATTGGGCTTAAGCCTTATTGGGCTTAACCCAATGGTCAGGACTTAGCCGATTTGGCAAAGTCCTGCAAAGGGCTACCCTGTGCGCTGCGTTCGTGTGTGCTGTCTGTGCACGGACAGGCGGGTAGAGGGCTGCCCTGCTGCACGGGCACCGCACGGCACCGCACGGTGGAGGCTAGAAGACAGAAAAATTGAGTTTTGAAATCATAAAAATATGATATTTTAATGCAATTTTTTGGGATTCGAATTAGGGAAGGCATGAGGATCTAGAGAGATATAGGGAGATATTTTAGAGGGAGAAAAAAACATTTTTAGAGAGATAAAATGTCAAAATGAGAGGATAGAGAGTGAAAATGAAGAGATAGAGAGAGAAAATGTAGAGATGGTGTACAGAGAGTTTGAGAGGGAATCTGAAGGTGTAAATGAAGGAGATTTTTTATGGAATTTTTAGGGGATGAACTTTGGATATGTATAAGGTCTAGAGAGAGAAAGAACAGATTCTAGAGAGAAAGGGCAGAAATGAGGAGATAGAGAGAGAAAATGAAGAGAGTGTAGAAGAAGTTTGAGATAGAATTTGAATGTGCAAATGAAGGAGATTTTTTATCAAATTTTTAGGGGAGTAACTAGAGATATTGATGAAGGTCTAGTGAGAGAAAAAACTATTTTAGAGAGATAAAGTAGAGAAAATGAGTGTTTAGAGTGGGAAAGTGATGGATTTTAAGGGTAAATGGATGGGAAATGATGGAGAAAGTAGAAATCTAAGATCCTAACGCCTCAATGCAAGTTTACTGAGCCCTCAATGCTTCCTCTCAAGTATGGGTCCTTATATGTTGCCTGGATCAGGTGGTTTTCAATGCAAAAAAGAGACGAGATTGAGAGAAAACTTCAATAAACTTTCATTAAGCAGGTTGAACTACCTGGATTCTGAAAAATGCCTTGTCCTGCTGGCCAGCCACTTGCTAGAGCATGTCCAGAATGAGGGAAAATGAGGGAGAAAAAGTCTATTTATTCATTGTGAGAATTAATAACATACACGCCTTTGGACATTATCCATTCTCTTTTCTTGCCATTTTGCCTCTTTTTCTCCATTGGTTGAGAGCTTTGCCTTGTAATTTCCAGTTTGTTTCTTTTGTAAGGTGTTTGCAGGCCAAATAGGTGGGTCAGGTCATGGTCCAAGCCCCTCTGATATCTCCTTTAAAAATGCACAATACCGTTTCATCATTTGCAGCCCATTTTGATAATCACTAAGCTCCCAAAAATCCTCCAATTTCATAAGAATGATATCTTCTAATTCCTGTAAATTTCTGCACATTTGGAACTATAAAATACTCATCAGTAATCAAACTGATTGACTTCATAGAAGTCAATGAAGTTGGTGAAAAATAATCATAATGTGCAAAAGTTTGAATTTCTAGCTAATGCATAAATATTTGGTTAGTTCAAATAATAACATGATAAATAAATTAATAATACTAAAAACATCTGAAATGTATAAAAATATAGGTTCATGTATCATGTTATCAAGAGCAGTGTGCTGACCTGGGTTGGGGATTAGGCTCCTGCGGTCGCAGGAAGAGGCTAGACCCCGTCAGCGGAGATTCAACCATTTGGCTCCTCATTGGATGGGACAGCAGTCGGCGCCCTTCGTGGCAGAATACGTCGTCGGGTCGGGGGAATTTTGGAGCGGGGCGGATAATTGACCGGTGATGGTGGCCGGCGATTCCCAATGGCTCCCCCTCCTTCGTTCCATGACCCGGGGGTTGCGGGATGGCCACAGTTAAGAACACTGAAAAGAATCTCACAACAAGTATCTTGGGCAGGAATGAGGAAGGCCATCAAGGCATATGTCAACCAGTGTCAAGTGTGCCAACAACACAAATCTTCTACTCTTAACCCTGCGGGTTTGCTCCAACCCTTACCAATTCCTAGTCAAATATGGGAAGATATCACCATGGATTTTATGGAAGGGTTACCAAAATCAGAAGGATTTGACTAGATAATGGTAGTAGTTGATCGCTTGAGCAAGTACGGCCATTATATTGCAGTTAAGCATTCATTCTCACTGACAGAATCCCAGTCACAGTGCGCTTCGATCGGGCTGACGGATCAAACTGGTCAGGGAACCTGAGGAGGATCGCCGTGGGATGGCTGGGTCGCCGGGTCTGAGCATTGACGAGAGCACTTGACCGCTGATGGAGGCCACAACCGAGGGAATTGGACCGAAGGGGTGCAGATCCTGCTGCCGAAGGGCCTGATTCTACGACCAAAGGTTTTAGTAAATTTTGGCGGCCATGTGGGTCTGATCCGGTAACGTGGCTCGGTGGTGCCGGATCTAGCTCGTGGAATCCGGTTCTGTCCGGTCGAAGGTGTGGTCCTTCAGTCAGCCAAGCAGAGACGGTGAGTGGGGTCACTCAAAAGTGGTGGGCAGAATTGGAGACCGAGGTCCCCAGCAATCTTCCCGGAGCAGAAGTCAGCCTCACTCCGATTGAAGACCCGGACGAGGAGTCGGGATCACTGGTTTCGTGGTCGCAGAAGAGGAGTCTTGACCATCGAGGGTGATCTGCAGCACAATGAACTTATTCTTCTTCCCCTGGCGTCGGTCGGGGCTCCGCGCTCGTCCGGGATGGGTGAATGAATTCCCCCTTTCTTCCTTGGCGATTTGAGCAACCGGTGGAGGGATTCCCTGTTAGAAGAGAAGTAGAGAACAACAAAGAGGCAGAGTGGGCACAACAAGCCTGGAAATCTTCTAATGGTGGGGGGGGAGAAAGAGAAGAGAAGAGAGGAGAAGAGAAAAGAGGAGCGTGGAATGGGGAAGTTAGAAGAAGGGGGCAGGAGGGAATCCTCATGAAATCATAATTCTTCTTTAAAATTTCTTGAGAGAAAACATGGGGCGCCTCTTCCCTCTTTTAGGGTGGGGAAAGGAATGCCCTAATCCTGCTTGGCATGAGTTCATGCCAGGCACCACCCTAGGGCCGGCACGGTCCTAAAAAAAGGATGTGGAAAAGAATGTGCGTGGAACCCCCGAATATGCGTGGGTAGTCGCCAAAAGAAAATGAAAGCAAACATGAACTAAATGCGCGGCAGTGGACTGGTATGAGTTCATGATAAAATAGAGGAACAAACCTCACGCTGTGTATTTGAATTGTGGATCCTTTGCACTGGCTCGGGTTGCACGGTGCGGGTGCTTGCAGCCCAGTGCTGGTTCGCTTGGATGGTCCTCCATCACTTGGGCTTTCCTCGATTGCGTCCTTCTCCTTAACCTAATGTAGCAGGAATCCGACATGCAGGTTTGCTCACAGTATCAGTACCATGAGAGCGATGACTTGTCTTTGCCCTTTCCCCATTGTCACTGGGAGACGCGGTCCCTAGTGATGGGGAGGAATTGCTAGGGGATCGTACTCGTCCCTAGCGGGCGTGGGTGTCTCTGCGGGGTCCGGATGCCTGGCGACAACCCTAGCGGTGGGTGCAGTCTGTCCGGGTTCCAAAGGAGGTGGTGACACACCACCTTTGGGCGTCAGAGGATAGAATGCGAGGGGGCGCATTGGGCTGCCCCTCTCGGTTGGCGCCTGATAAGCCTAAAATGCACGTAAATATGTCGTTGATTTGGCGTTAGACTTATATAATAAAATTTAAAATTTCCCTTAATCACTAAATATAGAATATAGAGTAAGCAAGGTGTCGAACCACAGGGAGGCAACAAATAAGAATTTTTATCCAATTTCAATGAATTAATTCAAAGATGAAT
The DNA here is from genome assembly GCF_029677425.1 of Wolffia australiana. Classification (NCBI taxonomy): domain Eukaryota; kingdom Viridiplantae; phylum Streptophyta; class Magnoliopsida; order Alismatales; family Araceae; genus Wolffia; species Wolffia australiana. The sequence continues at coordinate 10,655,957 of NC_135837.1, read as the reverse complement.
TAATTTTGCAATTAATAAATCTTAATTATGCTTAATGATGTCTTCAATTAATCAAAATCAAGTTTAATTTTGATTTTAAATATTTCGGTCAGAAAGCTCAAGATAGGAATATTTCACTTTTAAGATCAGACTTATTTGGATTATTAATTTCCTAATTATTATAAAATTTTAAGACAATTTTTATGAATTAAAATTGGGAATTAAATAATCAAGAAAATGAATTTTTAAATTGGACTTCCAGCTGGATGAATTTTCGAATCAAATTTTATTTTTAGGTTTTTATATATTAAATTAAATTCCTAAAAAATAAAAATTGAAATCTAGAGAGAGAAACTAGACAAATTAACCTAGAGAGAGAAAGTGAAGAATTTGGGGAAAAGATGAAATCCGACCCTAAATTAGAAATCCAATGAAGCAGAAATGTTCTAAATTGATGTAGAATTAAGGATCAAAATCAGATCTTGAATCAGAATCAAATTGCAATGCTAATTTCATTCAAAATCAACTTCTAGGGCATGTACATTTCGCCCATGTCTTGGTGTTTTAAAATCGTTCAAGAAGAAGATTGAAATCCAAATCAGAAACTTACAACTTTGAGTGTAGAATCAAGAACTATCGACTTCCAAAGCATCCCTTGTGTCCTTCCTGCCAAATCCTTGGAGAGAGCTTCAAAAAGTAATTTTTGCCCATTTCCAGATCTCCATTTAAAGATCCAACCGTCTGGATTATAGAGGGGGAAAAGATGAATCTACCCTCAAAATTTCAGCCCAATCAGATGTCTAGATCTCAAGATATCGAGGTTTTAGTGAGGATAAATCTGGACCGTTGGATCTTTTTTCTTTCTTAAAAAAAATGAATTTTTCTAATGGCTGGCATCATTTTTCTCGTCTTCCCCCATCCTCGGATCGTGTGTCGACACGTCGTTGTGCGCGTCAGCCGTTTGCAATCATTGGAGAATAATTCTCCCTTTTAAGTGGTTGAGAGGACGCCACGTTGCCCTGTGTTTTAAAAAAAAGAAAAGATTAATATTTTATTATTTCTTTCGTTGAGCCACAATGTTTGACCTCTTCTTCATTGCCTTTCGTGCCATGTCGTCTTGTTTTAATAATAAAAAAATGTAAACGACAAAATAACACTTTTTGTTAATATTTATAAGCCGCAATTTCGATTCTCTGCCTGCATTTAATGCACGAGGAAATCGATTGCGGCTTTCATTTTTATTTTTGAAAAAAAAACACGCCGCAATCTTTGAACTGTATTGTTTCTAAAATAATAAACAAATGGGGTAAACTTACGGTGTCGATTTTTGCATGCCATATATGAGCTAATGATTGGCTCGTTATGGCATCGCGATTTGCGATGCTATAATGAACCAATAATGCTCATTCTTTCTGTCTCTCTTCTTATTTAAATAAATAATAATCATCCATTCATTCGCCCGAATTTCAGGCGAATGACGTGGATGCCCTTAATATATATATAAATACATTATAAAATGCCAAATAAATTAAATATGTATTATTTAAATATATAAAAAATTATTTCTTGGCTATATAATGGTAAACAATTATATAAAAATATGGGAAAATTCCAAAAAAATTAGAAAAACCCTTAACAACCTTTAGCCAAATGTATAAGGCCCTACAAAAAATATTTCTTCACAAAAATGAGGTTAAATTCCACGTGATAAATGATAAAAAATCAGAAATAATAATAAAATGAAAGTGTAAGTGATTTATCTTTATTTTAATATGATAGCATGCAAATATAGTCATTGAAACACATAAATATAATGTAAAATTCATTAATTAATCATGTTAATTTGCAAGTTATCAGCGGCGAATCATTTTTTCGCGTGGAGGTTGACCCTCCAGGTCGCATCCATCTGCTAGATCGCGTCTCAACGGCCATGGCTAGTTCCTCTGTTGTCCTAGATTTTTTTTGAAACGATGAAATGTAGATGGTATGATGTGGGTACGGAGACGTGCTATGAGCGACCACATACGAGCTCCGATACCAAGATGATATAGGACAATGTCGCTGGTACCATCCCAAGGTGTACTGAGTGATGCTGAGATACCGGGCGATAGTGCGGATGTTGTCAAAAATGTCGTCCGTTGGTGTGTACCTACGGAGATGCGACTACGTGATGCGATGAAACCCTAGGTGAACGTAAGTGCAGGCCCGACTCGTGGGGATTGCCAGGCTTCGCCAGGCTCTGTGCTCCAGGCGGGTGATCGATTGCGGTGACAGTGACCTCTTGGTCCTTATCAAAGAGAGGAAGGAGTCTATACCACCGAACAGACTGAGTATGCGGGTGCTCTCACATAATGGCTGGCCGTGGCCCATACTTAGGGAACACACTTGTAGGATACTGTCGTGTCCGTTTATACTCTCACCTAATCTATCCTGAGCCTGGTGGAGTGTAATAAAAAATGTATACAATAAAATAAAGATTAACGAGCAGGCTAGGGGAGCCGAGATAGTCTTCAGTGACGTTGACCCCAACTCCTTGCAGTTGTTGTGGCAGAGATATTGGTAGTGGGGTTGATGTGCCGGAGGCGGCACGGCGTCGCTCGTCGGGTGGCGTGGCATGGCTCAGTAGCAGTGACGCAGGAGCAGAGTCAAAAAGGGAGGGGCGCGGAGTGCGGGTGGCAATGGCGGTGGCGGTGGTGGTGGCGGCGGCGGCGGCTGCGACGACGCTGACTGTACAGGCGGCCGCGCGAGCGGAAATGGCGCAGATGGCAAGGCAGCGCTGCAGCGGTACGACAGATGGCGGGGATGATGGCATCGCGAGTGGTGGCTCGAGCAGCGACGTGGCGGTACGAGCAGCGGGGACACTTGGGAGAGGCACATGCCACAATGGCGCTGGCATCCGACGGAGGCGTGAGGTGCGTTGGCGGCATGAGTGGTGACAGTGCGGATGATGAAGCGATGCTGCAGCAGCATTTTGGCGACGTGGGTGATGGTGGCAATGACAATGGGATGAATGGCGGCTTGAGCGACAGTGCACCGGTGCGGGCGGCAGCGACAGCGCGAGCGACAGCATTCGGTGGGCGCAAAAACCTGCATGACGGCGGTGGCCTCTGACAGAGGGATGGGTGTGACGGTGGCAGCCTCTAAGGGGGGCGGGGGATGCAGCAGCGGTGCCTGGCAAGGCCGCAGGGCATTGTGGCAGCCTAGGGCATAGGTGTGGGCCACAACATCGGCACTAGCGAGGCTGCGAAGCGCGGCAGTGACCTCCGGCGGAGGCGCACTTCATGGCGGCAGCCTCTGACGGAGGTGTGAGCATTGCGATGGCAACCTTTGGCGGATGTGTGGGGTGCAGCAGAGGCACCTGACGGGGCCGAGGAGTGCAGCGGCAGCCTTTGGCGGAGCTGCCGGACGCGGTGGTGCCTTCCGATAGAGTCAAGGGATGAAATGACGGCTGTTGGTGCATCTGTGGGACGCGGCGACGATGCCCGAGGGAGGTCTGGAGGTGGTTTTCGATGGAGCCGCGGGGTGTGACGGTGACACACGAGGGAGACGCGGAGCGCGGCGGCAGCCTGCGGCAGAATCATGGGCACACGACGACGGCTTCTGGCACAGGTGACAGTGCCTCCTTCCTCCCCCGTTCCTCTCCTCCCATCTCTTCTCTCTCTCTCACGCGTTTATGAGCGGTGGTGGGTCCCTTTCAAAATTCAACTTTGACTTTTTGATTTTTACCAACGGCATTAGGACGCCCACTCTATCCCTTAAATGGGGAATGGTAATGGGCCCCTTGAAAGAGGTCCAACAAGGGGGCCCATTAGATAGGGGCTCCCATAAAAACCCAAAAAAGGAAAAAAGAAATACAGATGAAATTGAAAGAGGGATCAAAATGAAAGGGCTATGGTGAGGACATGGCCCAAAGATCGGAGTTACTAGGGTACTTTCGCCTTTGCCTTGGCATGCCGATCTTGCGGGGCTCGAGCCAGCGGGTGTCGTTGGCGACGGTGTGGGCTTCGTCGGCGTCCTTAATGGAGCGGGATCTCATGCTCCATCACGTCTCCTTCCAATGTTTCCACCACTTCTACCTCTCTACGCACCACAACTGCCATCTGCATTAACCCCACACTGTCACCATTTCTCTTGGCTCTCTAGGTGCCATCTCCAATAGGCTTTGGCATTTTGGACCGGGGACCAGTCAGAACTGGACCGAACTTCAGGTAAGGTTTATGTCCATGCCAAAAAACTGGAGATGACCAGACCCTGTCCCATGCACTCCCCATCCCCCTCCCCGTCGCCCTTCCCGTCACCCACCCCAAGTGCTCTTGCCGCTTCTCAGTGCGCACAACGCCTCTGCCACCCCCGTGCTCCTATGCCACCCCCTGTACGGGACCAGACCGGGACCAAACAAGACCGGACCGGAACCAGACAAAACTTTAGGTACGGTTTAGGTCCATGCTAGAAAACAAGGCCGGACTTGGACCGTCGAACCCTAATCTCCAATGCCCCTTGTATCACATCTTGAACACCATGTGATTGACCTCCATGACCATACTGAAAAATAAAAATTAGGGTCTTGTTTTATTGTCCTTGTAAATTAAATGTGTCTAAATAAAAAAGTGTGTAGTTACATAAACTCATTCAAATATATATGATAGGATTGAGGTATTCTCCACTGGGACTTTCCTATAGAGGTAGGTATTATCATTGAGATTTAGAACAATAATGGAAAATAAGATAACTTTGCTGTGCATATAAATAATAGAAGGGATAAAGTGATAAAAATGAAGATAGTGAAAAGGTGAAACTATTAGTCAGTAAAAATTAGTATAGGAAGAAATAGGGGAAGGTAGATATAATAGATTTGTTATATAAGATATTAATTAGATTGTATGAAGAAATAATATTTTTATGGATATCAGAGATAGTTAGTGGAACAATGAAGGAAGAGATTAAGATAGATATTGGAAGGATTTTAGATTTTAGTTAAAAGGTGAGATTTATGAGTTAGAGAGCTTAATACAATAGTAGTAATATTAATATATAGTTTCATTATCACCCCAATGTTATTATATTAACTGCTTTTAGGCTATCCTTAATATGTAGAGAGTTAGTGAATATGGGTATTTATTTTTAATAAAATATAACAGAAAGGATGGAGGAATCGGAGCTAGAATGATAGTAAAAAGAGTTGATTAAGTAGATATAAATTACTTTGGTGAGGTATAGGATGGGAGTTTAAGTTCTTGAGGGATTGCCTCTTTGTCGAATGCATGAAATTATCAATCAGCCCATCATTGAGCCTCGCCAATCCTAAACATCATTACTTTGGTGTTGTCGAAAGTTGTGTGGAGTGGGGGGAGGGAGGGGGCCACTCTTCATGACCGACCACACATCTTTTCACCTTCAAGCAATATCACCAAGGGTTCTTTGCAATGTTTATATGAGTGAACTTCACCCATCGATATCGTCAAGAGTTTTTAAGTGTACCTAACATATCTCATATTTTTTTTGGCTTCTCTTAGAGTGAATACGAGCAACCTACATGCCAACTCAAGCCATCCTACATCTGTAAATAAATCGGATCCTTAAAAAATGGTTTCCTCCGCTTAATATAAAGTACCAGTTATGCAAATACATCTGAATGTAATGTATCAGTTATGCATATAATGTAAATACATCTGAGTCCTGTATCAGTTATGCACACTCTCCTCGCATCTTCATCATATCTATGAATGAAGGAGCCATATGACCAATTCGCCCACCAATTTGTCAGCATACCGACCTTCTCCTAATCATCATTGATAACATGATAAATGCATGGATATTAAGATAGATTTCAAATGATTATGGCATTATGAGTCAGAATTTATCTTGTTATTATTTGAATTAAATAAATATTTATGCATAAGCAATAAGTTATAATATTTGCACATTATGGTTATTTTTGACTAAAATCCATGACTTGTTGGAAGTCAAGAAGTTTTAGTACTGATGAGTATTCTATAGTTTCACATGTGTAGAAATTCACATGAGTGAAAAGATACAGTTCTTCAAGAGTTGGAGAATTTTTGAGAGTTTCATGATTCTCAAAATGGGGCATGAAATGAAACAAATGGTGTTTTGGGCCTTTAAATGAGAAATCAGAGAAAGATGGGCCACTACCTGACCTTCCCATTGGGCTTTCAAAAGCCTTCCAAAGAAAGAAGTTGAAGATTATGAGGCAAATGACAAGAAAAGAAAAGACTCTTTTCTCCCTCATTTCTCCTCATTCTGGACGTGCTCTAGCAAGTGGCTGGCCAACATCACAAGGCATTTTCCAGAATCTAGGTTGTTTAGCCTGCTTAATTTAAGTTTATTGAAGTTTTCTCTTAATCCCATCCATCTCTTGTTTGCATTGAAAAACACCTGATTCTGAAAAATATAAGGATACAGACTTGAGAGGAAGCATTGAGGGCTCAGTGAACTTGCATTGAGGTTGGTGGATATTAGTTCTCTATTTTCCCCATCATTATCCATCTATTTACGCTTAAAATCCATCATTTTCTCACTTTAAACACTCATTTTCTTTATTTTCTCTCTGTAGAGTAGGTTACTTATCTCTCTAATATTCATCCGTATTCCAAGTTACTCCCCTAAAAATTTCATAAGAAAACTTCTTCATTTGCATCTTCAAATTTATCTCAAACTCCTACACTCTCTCTTCATTTTCTCTCTCTTTCTCTCTCGCTGTCCTTATTTCGGCCTTTTATCTCTCTAGAATTGTTTCTTTATCTCTATAGACCTTCACCCATATACCTAGTTCCCCTTAAAATTTCAAAAAAATTCTCCTTCATTTATACCTTCAAATTCCCTCTCAAACTCTCTCTACACCATTTCTTCATTCTCTCTCTATCTTCTCATTTCCACCTTTTCTCTCTCTAAACACATTTATATCTTTTTCTAAAATATCTACCTATCTCTCTAGATCCTTAAGCATTCCCCACTTTGATTCCCAAAAAAAGCGCATTTAAATATCACTTTTATCCTTTCAAAACTCTATTTTCCCTCTTCTAGCCGCCATGGTGCGCTGTCGTGCACTGCTATGTGGCGCTTGTGCGGCAGGGACAGCCCTCGGCCTGCCAGTCCACGCGTGGGCAGCACACAAAACCTCAGGGCACAGGGTAGCCCTGTGCAAGAGTTAGCCAAATCGGCTAAGTCAGTACCATATTGGGTCAAGCTCAATAGGGTTTAGCCCACCTGAAAAATTGGGCTGGCCCACTAAGGCCTTAGTCGGCTTAACCTTAATGAGCTGACCTGCCAAGGCCAGTCCTGTACAGGCCACACTAGGCCCGCCGGTCCCTCAGTCCGCCGCCGTCGCCACCGCCGCCGACGCGCCGCCGCTGCTCCACCATCCCCACTACTGCCACCGGCGATCGCTGGAGTAGGTAAATTTTACATTTTTTATATTTAAAAATTTTAAAAAATCAGTAACATCAGGAAAAAATAGAAAAAATATTTTCTGCATTTATAAATTCTGAGAAAATTAGGAAACATCCAGGAAATTCATGTAATCAACTTACAGACATTTTAACATCTAAAAAATTCAAAAAAATCTCTAACTCTCGTGTTTAATATTTCGAGTAGTTTTTGCTGTAAATTAAATTCCATAAAATTATAAATATATTTATTTTCATTTTATTGTTAAGAAAAATTAGGAAACTTGTGCAAAAATATTTTTGGTGTTTTTCTTTATAACTCTTCTTCAATTTAAATCATAGGAAATTAATTAAACTACCTGAAATCCAGAAAAAATAAAGAAATTCTATTTTTCCTTTGAAAATCATTTTTTCATCCCAAGCTTGAGAAATAATTGTGAAATAAAATTCTGCCTCTTTGTGGGTCAACCCCTTACTTGCCCTATATTATTTAGAAAGTATTTAAGTGGAAATTTGTAATAAATATTGTTGGTTAAGTTCGAGTTAAAACAACGACATAAGACCCCTAAATTTGGACATACGAATTATCCTGTCAACATTTCTATTGACCATACTTATCCAATAAAGGCCATGACAATATTATTTTTTCCATGATTATTCCTCTCATCTAGGTTCTCTATGCTCCCAGATTTCATGCTGACCTATTATCTATCAGCATTATTTCTGATTCCTCCATTGCCTAGCTACATTTACCCTTTTAATTGAAACTTACACGATTTGTATACCAGATAGATGATTGGTTGCATGGGAGAATGAATGAGGCATCAACAGATAATTTACTCTACAACCATTTCATCTATGCTGTGACATCATCGATTTGAACATCCCCATTTTAAAATGTCTTTATTGATGAATACACTGAAGTGAGCGGGCCTATCGTCTCGAAGATCGTACCCAATTTTACACCACGGTTGTCCACTTCATTGCCAATGATAACACCCTCACCTTTGTTGTCTAATTCAAGTAATTAGCACATTGTTACCTATTTAAAGAGTTTTAAATAGGGTTGTTATGATATATTTACATATTCCAAGTGAATTTTGATTTTACCCTAATTTTCTGGTAATTTATGACTTTATGGAATTTATATAACCTTGGAATAACTCTATTTAAATGGAAATGGCAGGTTTAAAAAATAATTTTTAAGGTTAATTAATGTGGGGATGAATTTAATAGATTTTTCTACCATTCTATTGATATTTTGGGAATTTATTTGAGAACGAAATGATTTTTTAAATAGAAAAGTATATAATATTACGAAAAATAGGAGTTTTACGCAATTTCTAAAGTCAGAGGGACTTTTGTTTATAATTTGGTTGCAAATATACCCTTAAAATAGTTCTGGGTTCAGCGCTGCTGACATAAACATGTCATTTAAAATAATTTTAGTATCTTACCTACGTAATCTGGTTTTTCTATGGTTTTTATCAGTGAAATTTGGAGGATATAGAGAGCAGAGGGGCATATTTCTAATTACTTTAGTGCTATATTTTCAAATGAGTCATGTAGCGTCATCAACTGGCAATATCTAGTCTGTTAGATGGGAATTCGACGGCGTTAATGTGGTTGACATATGTAATTCTTGAGGGCAGTAAGTGCATCGCATGTGCTGTGCATGCAAATATTCACGCACGGGAGGTAACGTGGCGTCGCCTAAGTGGGAGTCGGTGGTAAACAATCACAGAAAGTCTGGTACATGGTTTGGAGAGAGAGAAGCCGCCAAGCTGCTGTACTAATGGCGCTGACCAATCATAAATAGATACAAAGATTTAGTGAATAAAAATTGAATTGAATAAATGAAATATTGATCCAACTGCTAGGATTGATCAATATTCATTTATTAATTACTTTGTATTGAAGTCAGATTAAGCTCAAATTTTATGGGCTTGCTCATGCTGACCTCCTCTTTCTATCTATGTCGTTGGATCAATCAGATCAAGTCTATGTTGATGGATAAAAATACGTTAAGAATTTGGGGTGAAATAGTAATTTTTATGACTTTACCTAAGTATAAGAACTGAATTTCGAAATGAGGAGATCATTCTGGAGGGAGCCCTTTCACAGCTCCAAGACAGAGAGGAGAACCAGCCTGGATCAACCCTATTTGATATGTTTACTTCATTGTATTTGAAATTTATTGTATTTAGGATTATTTTCAGCAAAATTCTTGATTTCTCTTCCAGGTCTAAAATTCTAAATCGCTTGGCTTGAGCGGCATGTACAAGCCCTTACAAGGATGAAGAGGAGTGATTATTGAATTGAGGTAACTGTTCTACTTGCACATTAAGAACAAAAAAATAACAATTTTTTTTAATCTCTTAGTAAGAATAGATTAAGTTTATGAGAAATTAGTGAGCTAATTTTTTTACCCAGTTCCTCCAAAGAAATTTATTATATATTTTATTCTTAACACCTCTATTTGTCTACTTTGAGACTTTTTATTAGATCAAATAAGTCAATTTAGGGAATCCCTAATTCTTTTATTCTTCCAATCTCGGATACCCTCATTTCCAAATTCTTTATATAATTAGGGTAAATTTATTTTCATTAAAGATTAAATTAAGTCTATTTAGGGCCAGATAACTCAATTGGATAAATAATTGAATTGCCTTACTGGCCTTCCTTAGAGGACCCCTGTACTCATCATCATACATTCTATGTTTAGGGAATTACAAAGTTTATTGCATAAGGTGAAATTGACAAAAATAAGGGATTATAATTAGATAATTCACCCCTTATTTATGGCTTATCAACCAATATCATTGATTAGTACCCCTATTACACCCGATATTTTTCACATTGGCAATGCTTTTGAGCTAGTGCAAAAGTCAGTTGGCACATTTTGCCCTTAGGAGACATTCTCCATCAAACCACACCTCGACACGCATTCCAACAAAATGGGGTTGTTGAATCAAAACATTGCAAACATCTACACATTGTTTGCAAACTACTCATTTAGATGAATGTTCATTTGTGAATCTGATTCCATCTTTACAACATCATATCTTCAAAATAAGCTTCCTTCCTCCCCATTTGTGGGGAAATTTCACTACCCCATCTTTAACTTAATTCTTTCCTTTTTTCCACACCCCCTCAACTCTTTGGATCTTATAATTTTTTATCTAATACTATTCATGAGGAGCCTAACTTATTTTCTCCAGTATTTACTCTTCCTTGATCTACTGAATCATCATAATCTAGTTTTCCATCTCTGGTGGTTATTGCCAATTTTTTTCTCTTCTTTCTGCCTATCCAATTTCTCCATCATCAGTGCCTCCTCCTCAAGCACCTCAAGCTCCATCATTGTTGGAATCCTCTACCCTATGATCAGATTCACCTTCATCATATGTTAGCAAAATGTCATTCAGAACCTTTTGAATAACTTTCAAATCTGCTTGTCGTGGTCTTTGATTGAATGTCAGTATTTGCTTGAGATTACTAATAATAAAAAGGCATGCTCCACCTCACACTTGATCAGCTTTATTTAGCATAGTAATGGAATTGCTGTGACCTGAACCATAGTGCTCAAGTGTATGTCTGCATTACATGGTAGATAGATATAATAATGATGGAATATATGGTTAGATAACGAATATATTTGATTTTCAGAAGATGTATGAAGTTAATTAATAGGAAATATGTATGAAGATAGAGATTTACGGAGGGACTATCTAGTTTATAAATGGTAAAAAATTTATATAAATCTATATGCTTCAAGTTTAAGAGTAAGCAAGATCGGTGTGAAAATAGGAAATATCTAGTTTGTAAGAATATATTCAATTATGTATATAGGGGAAGGATAAGAAAACATAGATGGAATAAATAACATAAAGATATTAATATTTATTTTGTAATATGATTAGATGTAGTTAATGAAAATATGTTGTAGTTTACATATATTTATATATTTAATCAAGTAAAATTTTGGATTTTTTAATTAGGTAACTCGATAAATAAGTTGGATAAATTGGGGGGAAATCTTTGAATGCATACTAGGCGCTGGATAAAATGCCGCAAAGAAACAACAATATTAAATCTCTATGAAATCAATCTGAATACATGATTTAATCAAACAAAAAGTAATTTATTTTGTTCTTTTAATGGTTATCATCCATATTGAGTAGGGGGAGGTACCAGACATCAGCTGATTCGGGCGAGGATGAGTAGGAGCACCAATCACCACCGCTTAACATCAGAATGCATCCTTTCTCTTCTCCCTCCATGCTGGTGCTGATCTTCTTCCTCCTTTACTCTCCCCGCTGCAATCCTTAGTCATTGGACTTGTAAAAGAAGTGTCACACTCCTCATTTGGTTCTTCGGCCATCACAAGGGTCCCTCTGATGTAGGACGTCATCGGTGGATGTCCAACGGCGGGTGTGATCCGCTTGTCCTGTTCTGGGATGATCGTCTCAGCCTACACGTCCCCCTCTAGGGGTGTCGCGGAAGGTCCTTTGCGGGGCCTCAATTCGTTGAAGCCGAGGGTGTCGCTATCTCCACGTGATCTGCGCCCACGGGGTAGTCATCGATGCGTTGGTAGACCTGCCGAGTGGTGGGCAGGCAAGTACGCCGGCCTGATGACGAGATGTCGGCGAACAGTGCGGCGGCATATGGCAGTCGAGGGCGGCAGCGTGCGGCGCCCAAGGTGGCGGCGGGTGGCGGCGGCGCGCAGGGGTGGGTGGTGGCAGTTGAGGGCGGTGGCGGCGCATGCGTGAGCTGAGGCCGCCGCTATATGAGGGCGGCGCGATGGCGGCTGAGCGGCAGCGGTGGCAGCCGGCGGGCGGCGGCGCGGCGCGGCAGCGCAGGCCGAGGTGATTGGAAGCGGCAGCGGGTGGATGCCAGAGGTGGCAGCTGGCAGCGGTAGGCGGCGGCGGGCGGTGGTGGGCGGACGCCGGAGGCGGCAGCGGGCAGCGGCCGGAGGCAGCGGTGGGCGGCGGTCGGAGGTGGTAGTGGACAATAGTCAAAGACAACATTCGGCGGATGGGGGTGGCGGTCACCCGCGGCTGAGTTGGTGGCCGGATGCAGGTTGGGACCGACAGTGGCCGCTGCTAGGCTGGCGGCGGCCGCGACTAGGCTGTGGGTGGCCGTGGCTGGGCAACGGACTGAGCCACGGACTGGGTCGCAGTCGACCGCGGTCTAGGCTGCAGTACTCGGTTGCGGTCCCAGGTGGGCAGGCCCAGAACACCATTTGGACCGACCGTCCAATGTGAGTTGACCCACATGGGGGGTAAGGTTGACGTGCAGCCAGTGTCTAGGGACAGGTGCAAGGGCGACCAGCTGAAGCGACGCCTCGGGTCGCGGGCTGGGGCGGCTAGGGCAACTGAAGCGGTGCCTGGGGCGCGTTGTCCGGGCAGGCGGCTAGGCCTAGTGGGCCTGGCCGACTGGCGCCGACCCAATGGGCTGTAGGCCCATTGGACCGGACGAGCAGATCACCTAGGTCTGGCTGGGCCGGACAGGATGGGGCAGCCTTGACCTGGATGCGGCTGGGCCGTGATCGAGAACGGCACGGCCGCCGGTTGGGTTGCGGCTGGCCGGTGGCTCAAGCGTCAGCTTGGCGGTGGTGGCGGTATGGCTCAGGCTCGTAGTTGCGCGGCGGTGCAGCTCGGCTTGTGTTGGCGGCTTCGGGCGGGCGACGGCTCTACAAGGGGGCGCACGCAGGCGGCGGGTGTGTGTCTGCGGTGTCAGGGGCGCGCGGTGGCGCTTCAAGGGGGCCGCACCAGGCCACGGCTTCAGGGCACGCGGTGGCGACCTTGAGGGGCGCACGGGGCGGTGTGCACTAGGGCGCCTACGACATCGGTTCTAGGGCACACGTGATGGCACTTCGCGGCCGCACGTGGTGGCGGCCTCAGGGGCACACATGGCGGCGGCCTCAGGGCGCGCGTGGTGATCGCAGGGGCGCACGTGGCGGCGTCCGCAGGGGCGCGCATGGCGCTGGCCACAATGGTGTGCACGGCAGCCTCAGGAGGCACGCGCAAGCGGTGGCGAGGAGCAGCCGGCGGGGGCGCCGCCTTCTCCAATCTCTCTCTAAGCTCTCTCTTGCTCCAAAAATTTGTATCTCAAAAAAAGATAGACCTTGTTTTCTTCTTAACCTAGGGGTCCTATATATAGGCCCCACGAAGTACAAGGGAAACCCTATCTAAAACATGAAAATTAACTAAACCGAAGGAAAGAAAACCTAGATAACTTGAGGGCATCGCCATCACCCTCGTTGTTCTTGGATTACTACAAAGAGATATGTTGGATAAGCCAAAATAGGGGTCAATTTGACCAAATTTAATCCCTTGTCGTTGTCAATTTTGGCTTATATGATAAAATTTATAAATGCTGAAGATGTATAATGCGAAGTAGAGGTATCATCCAAGGGAAGCTAGTAAGGAATCTAATTTGATGACCTGCTTGAGTAATTTGACCCTAATTAGAATTAATTTGATCTTCAATGAAGGTCCAATCAACCTCATTATACAAGGAAGTTAGAAAGAGGGGTAGAAGAGATGAGAGGAATAAAAGAAATAAGGGCTCAAGATTAGCTTCTTTGATCCAAAGAGAAGAGTCAAAGGGGTCAATTAGAGAGGTTGAGAGGGAAATTTTGATTTGGTTGATTGGTTTTGTAGGTTTGATAACTCAGGAATAAGTACACTATTAGATAATAAAAGGGGAAATTTAATCTCCTAGCAATTGAAGGTTTTTTATTGTTTTTTTTAATGTGCACTTGGAATAGCTAGGTAAATCTCGCAATCTCTCCTCTCTGTCTCAGTAAGGGCTTATACATTTTGCTCAAGCCTACCGATTTAGAAGTTCAGACCAAGATCAGGAAGAACGAAGAAAAAATTTAACGAAAACATCATCCAAAATGCACTAAAAGTTAAAATACAAAGCAGAAAAAGGTACCAAACAGGCTAATCCAAGCTGGAGCTCCTTTGTCTTGCAGCTGTGATAGAGAACCATCCAGAATGATCCCTTCCTCTCAAAATTTGGCTTTTATACTTAGGTTAAATGATTAAAATTACCAATCTAGCCCTGGTAAGTAATTGATTTTTATTCATGAATGTAGGATGGATTTGAATGCTCCAACCATATAGATAAAATAGGAGGTCGATACGAGAAAATCCACAAAAATTCATCTCAATGGGACTTCAAGATCAAAAGTTATTAATAAATGAAAATCGACCAATCTAAGCTGTTGGATCAATTTCCGTTAATTGAATTTAATTTATTTCATTCATACACAAAATTTCGTGTCATTCCCTGATTGGCCGATGCATTTGAACTTTAAAAATTGGGTTCAATCTTTAGTGCCACTTACCCCCTGTGCTGGAATCAAAAATAAAGAAAAAAAAATAGAGAAACGAGATGATACATATCAATTTGCATGGACCTGTACGCTCTATATAATTTTAGCTAGTCAAAAGGTGCCACGTCATCTCCTGTGCATGCACTTTGCATGCACAACATGGGAGGTGAGCTTACCTTCCGGAGAGAAACTGGCCTAGAATTTTGCAATAAAGTCCATGATAAAACGGGAGCATGCAAATGGATGTCGCTCAGAAAAAATTTATATATATCCTTTTTGCTTTGTCTCTCCTCCTCCTTCTCATAAAAACCATTAAAAAATTGCTGAATAATTACAATAAACCATGTAATTATTGAAATAATATAATTACGCCTGCACACACGATGAAGAGCTGTTTTTAAGGGCATAATTGCAAGAACAATTTGAGAAAAATCCCTTTGACTTTATAAAATGCTTAAAAACTCATGTTTTTCATATAAATATATCATTTCCTATCTAAAAAGTCATTTCTTCCTCGAATAAATTCCCAAAGATTCCAATAAATTTTTGAAAATTATAGAAAACTCAATAATTTATTCCAACATTAATTAAAATTAAACTTAATTTTTAAACCTGACATTTTTATTAAACAGAAAATTTCCAAGCTTAAGTAAATTCCCTAAAATTCTTTAATTAACATATAATTAGGGAAAAATTAAAATTCACTTGGAAAAATTAATTAACATGTAATATATGATAACGACCCTATTTTAAATGCATAAATTTGTGTTAATTAATTGAAATAAAGACCAAATTTTAGGTGTTATCAATGTCAAGATAAGTGGTGTTTGAGTTTCCTTAAAGCTTGGGAGGGATGTCTTATCATTGTAGATGGTGCGGACCAAACCTGGAGGTCCTTCTAGGCCATCAGATGACCTATAGCATGCCCCCTCGGCTGAAAACCGCCATCTGTCTAGAGGAAGACAATGACCACGGTACAGATGATGTATCTGCCTCTGCCCATTAGATGCCCCTTACAAATTATTAACATCTGAGATGTAATTGCTACCATGGAATCATTTTTCCCCAGTGCAACCATTTTTGCTATCTTAGTGGCCTCGTCCATCGCTTTGTCATCACTTATCGCTCCCAATTCATCCATTGCTTGGCCTCACCATCCACGTCAGTGATTGTGGCCTCACCCCAAAGCCCGCGTCAGTCGAAACGGAATAAAATTTAAATAATATGAGACAAAGCTTACCGTCCAATATCCCTTTAGAAGATTGGATGATTGAGATCATACCCACTCACTAAGTGTGGCCCAATATGACATGGGCTTTGGGGTGGGTCGGCTTGAAGCCTGATCATTCCATTTGTGAGTTGGTGCTCGCTAGCCATGGGAAGGCTTGAGCACTTTGTGCTCATCTGCCTGTAGTGAGGTTGAGTGCCATTGTACTTGAGATGCTCTGTTGCTGGCATTTATAGAAGCCAAAATTTTTATGTTGTTTCCTTTTTTAATATCTATCTTTTGATTTCTTTATTTTTTTATAAATTTGACTTAAGCCTTGCAAAATATATAATAACATAATAAAGAGAGGAATTGAACAACTTAAATCTAATAATATTTAAATGTATTTTCAATTATGTTAGAACATGTTGTTTTGACCCAATGCTCTTTTTAACGCGTGAAACGAGAATCATATAAAAGTGAACATAACGTTAATAAAATAATGCCAACATGACCCTTAAAATATGTATAATTGATAAATGTAATTTTGTCATTATTTAAGCATATATAATGATGAGTTTTTTTGTATTACTATTCAATATATGTTTCTTTTGACTAACCCCACTTGATTCTATGAATAAAGTGGATTAGATCTCATCTTTGTTTAAATAAGTACAGATACTTAGTTGGAGATAATGTACATGGATCAAGGAAGGCGCCAAGACCAAGTCAAAAAGACCAGTTATGGATCAAGGGGGCGCTTGGACCAAGTCAAAGATAAGCTATGGATCAGGAGGGACGCTTGGACAAAGTCAAAAGAGCAGTTATGCATACAAATGAACCAAGTCAAATGGGTATCATAAGTCAAGCTGGACCATTCAAATGATCCAAGCAGTTTAAAGAGAAGAGATCCTATAAATACTCTCTCAAAAACAATGTTTTAGGATTTTCTAGAATTTTCATTGAGAAAGTGGAGAGTTGTTTTATTCTGAAAGTTCTATAGACCCTCTATTGCTGATGAACAATTGAGTGGAGTGAAGGAGCAAAGCTGATAAGATTCTAAGGAGGAAGATCATTTCCAAGCCGATCAGGGGTGTGACACAAGGTAAATGTGATTTCTTAGAATTCAGTAATTGCTTAATCATTCTTTCAAGACAGATTAGTTGGGTTAGAAAGTACAGGATTGTAAATTTCTAACTTATCCAACCAAATCTGTTCAATAATTATCATTTCAATATCATTGTGATACAAGTAAATCTAAGACTTTGTTGAAATTTCAACAACGTATTAGATACTTGTATTGCAGCGCACACCAGGCGCCGCTCACACATAGCGCCGAGCGCCGCTCTCGCGCAGCACCGGACGCTGATACGTGCAGCGCCGAGCGACGCTCAAGCGTAGCGCTGGGCACCACTACGTGCAGCGCCGAGCGCCGCTCTCGCGCAGCACCGGGCACCGCTACGCGCAGCGACGAGCGCCACTCAAGCGTAGCACCGGGTGCCGCTACGTGCAGCACCGAGCGCTGCTTAAGCGTAGCCCCGGGCGCCGCTACGTGCAGCACCGAGCGCTGCTCACACGCAGCACCAAGCGCCGCTACGCACAGCGCCGGATGCCGCTGTGAACAGCGCCGGATGCCGCTGTGAACAGCGCCGGATGCCGCTGTGAACAGCGCCGGATGCCGCTGTGAACAGCGCCGGATGCCGCTGTGAACAGCGCACGGCCGCGCACTATGACACGCGTAGTGCCGGGCGCTGCTACGTGCGCAGCGCACAGCTGCGCACCGCTACGCGTAGTGCACGGCGCGCACCGCTACGCGTAGTGCACGGCGCGCACCGCTACGCGTAGTGCACGGCGCGCACCTCAGATAGAACTGGACTTAGACTAAGTCCAGATTTATCTGAGATAATAATTCAACTTTTGAATTGTTAAATTTATTTTTAAGATAATTAAATCTTTGTTCTTACTCTAAAAAAATTTGAAATCTTAAATCTATTAAATCTTAAAACAACTATTGATTGAATTGAAATAGAAATTAAGCTGTAATACCTGCTTCTTGTGGTTCGACCCTTACTTACCCTAGGTTAGTGAGGTAATTTTATTTGTTGAATAATCTCAAATCCTCACACATTGATAAGATAAACAAAGTCTAAAAATCATTATTTAAAACACCAAAATTTGAGATTATCAATAATTTCACACTATTTCAGGGTTTATCACCTGAACTTTAGCTATCAACTGTATGCCTGGGATAAATGATAAAGTTTTTTCCCACTTCTTTCTATGTTATTTTTCCTTGCTCCCTCACTCCTGCTGAAAACTTTACAACTTGGACTCACTCGTTAACTCACGCCTTGTTGCTAGAAGTAAATCTCAGTCATAGACTTCACCCACCTACAGAGTAGTAAAAATATGGGAAGTTATTGATTTAAGATCATTTATCATGGATCTTATTAACTAAAGAAGAGACACTATTTCTAGACTAGAAGAAGTCATAAAAATGAATGATTGAAGTAGAGGGAGCACTACCAAAGATAAATGTTAGCCTAGTGAGCTACAGATGTTAGATCAAGAATAAAATGAGAAAAATCTCCTTCTCATCACTACTTTTGACTCTCGGGTGAATGATTTTCATCTTCATAGTCCTCTGCGATGCTACATGTGCATCCACTAAACATCCCATTTCTCACTATGTTTCCTGAAACTGTCCTTCTCTTTCTTTCATACCTTTGCTCTTTCTGTGGCCTCAAAGTTGATTCCGTGATCGTATGTTCAGGCTGCATGTGTATCAAAGTGAAAGGCTGCTATTTACTTGGAGGTGGATGCATTAATTTATAGGGACTTTAAGACACTTGTATCTCATCCACGCGATGCTAAGATTATGACATGCGAGTGGGTCTTCACACTCAAGTATAACCAGATGGCTCTAGTTTATGTTTTAATGCCCACGTAGGCTTGTGCCATCAACTACATCAAAACATTCTCTCCAGTGGTCTGGATAAACTATGTTTGCATTACCTTTTCTCTAGTGGTGCATTAGACAAGGTTTTTACTTCAATTAGATTGTCAAATGCCTTTCTCTATGATGACATTCAGGACCAGGTCATCACTTGAGCAACCTCCTGGCTATGTTGCGCAAAGGAAGTCATTGAAGGTGTGTCTTTTGAAGTTATATGGACTTAAAGAAAATCTACATGTCTGGTTTGCCAAGTTTATTGGTCTTGTACTGTAATTTGGATCAACATCAGGTCTTATAGATCCCATAATGCTTAAAAATACTATTGAAGCTGTTGTAGTGATGCTAGTCATTTATGTGGATGATATTATTGTGAGTGGAATTGGTTTTGCTTGAATTCAAGCTGCCAAATCACACCTCCAGAAATACTTCAATGTACGACAGTTTGGGCTTCCCTGATACTTCATTGGGATATACTTCACCTATCAAGATGGTAAGCTCGCTCTCTATTAATGGAAGTATATTCTTGACATGCTTTAAGAGACTGGGCTATTTGGGTCAAAACCTGAGTCTTGACCTATGGATTTACCTTTGCACTTTTGGCATATGTTGTCTCCACTCCTTGAGGATAATAATTGAGAATATACATCCAACACTATTGTTTTGATGTACCTTACACATACCATTGATTATTACACCATAATGACTTATTTTACATGTTTATACAGCAAACTGTTCATACATGCATGTTATCATGAGTTAAACGTGTTCATATAGTGTTGGATGTATATTCTGACTCTTGTGGATTTAAAGTGTAATTTTTGGAATTATTTTATGTTGAATTATTAGAGATATTAGTTTTTGTGTTAGCATCCTAATGAATTATTGAAAGTCATTATTTGGTTGTATATGATCTTTTTCACTTTTAACTGCATTCTGGCCTGATATAACACCCAATTTATTTGTATTGCAGATAATTATTGATTGTTGGCAATGATGTGTTGCACCAATCAATACAAAAAGTGACATTATGGTATTACAAATTTGATGCCATAACACACTAATCACATTCCTAATTCATTTTTAGTGTGCAGGGACATGTAAGATAAAAATGGCAATTAAATCTCAAATATATGGGACAAGACATGAAGACACATGGTGATAGACCAATCATGGGCCCCAATAGTGAAAAAAAAGGATGCAAAACCATAAAATGATACGGGTGAGTCGTGGACGAGCTGTGAGAAATTAAATTAATGACCCAAATGGATCCTACTTCCAGCTATAATATTTGACGATTCAGAATATGGATCTCGCTGAAATTTCAAGGGTACCTTTGTCACTATTTCCTATAGTGGAAGCCTGGTGAAAGAAAGTGACTTTTAGATCCATCAAGTTTCTTGTTGTAGTTTTTTGATATAAGTCTGAGGCAACAGAGGGGTGGATAAGTTCACCTTCATTCTTTCCGAAATAAAGATTGTAACGTATTTTTTTGCATCCAGATTTTTAACCTTGGTCAACATTCATTTATTGTGATCCATCCATTCTCACCATCCAAAAGCCCCTTCCATCACAACATTCATGTCCTGATCTGCTCCAACGCACTATCCCTCTTCCATCTACCATGCTGATATCTCCACCATATCTACACTCTTCTATTCATCCTGTTATATCTAAAACAAAAACCTTTCATCCTTCCACATTTCATTGAAGTATTAATATTATGTATGGTTAGTAATCATCGATTTCTGATCTCACGAATTCAATTCTCTCTGTTTTTTTTTTAAACTATCTTTTCTCATCCCCTGATCACCGTTTTTAGAGAAATTAAATTCTTAATATCTGCTCCCTTTAATGATGACTCTTTCTCACACTATATAGCTAATTTTAAAGAGTCAAGGTCCAGTATAAACAATATTAAATAAACACAAGTTTCAACAAAAACTCATACATATATATATCCTAATGGCATCCAACATGTGTTGCATGCAGGTAATAAGCTCTTTATCAAGAGTCTCACATGGGATCTAGGCATTCAGAGATGCTTAGACATGGTCCTTCTGTTCTGTTCATTTTAAACAAACAAAAATTATCCATTGTATATCACATGTGGGTAGTAGGTAAAATCACCTTCACATGTTAGTGTGATATCATGGGTGTGTTACTTGTCACACCATGATGGATGGGTTGCAAGATCAGGCATGAGTGATGGCTCGTTCGCTGTTTTGGCTACTAGTGCATGAGGCATGAAGGATATGTCTCTCAATCCAGGCAACAAAAAGTTATGAATATTGCCGTGTATGAGATTGGCCATGATTATAGTCAATGGATTGAGAATGAGTTCTGGTTTTGGCCCTACATAAAACCTGGGTTGGAATCATATAACTGAACCCACATTCAAGCTAGGCATTTTGTGGTAAACTAGATATTAAATATATTAAATATTTACCATGAATTTTGATATCTTAATTTGCTCTTTCCTACAACGAGTAACTATTGGGGAAAAATTCCAAATATAAAGAGAGATAAAAGAGTACAACCTATCTCAAGTCATGGTTGAATATTTTTACTAAAATACACCTTCATGACATGAAATATGTAGTGATAAATATGTGTTTTTATGATTTATCTTACCATTTATATCAATAATGTGTGCAAAGAGTATCAATTATTCATGTTGAAAATTAATTTAACACTAAATTTTTTTATAATTGGTCCTAATTAATGGGGTTTAATTATCTATGAACTAGCCACAGTTGATTTTCTTGAACCAAATGGTTTATTTTTCTCATCATTCCCTTCGAGCTTCATTTAATAAGACTTAGGTAATTGGAATATTAATGGTGGAGAAGAGAGGGACCTAAAGCAAAATAAAGCCCACTACGGAGCAGGCCCAATCTGGATCCAAATAGGAGCTTACGCCCAATCAAAGGGGAGCCTTATTTTAAAGGAGAAATTCAAGTGGGGTTGGTTGCTGTTTCTTTCCTGTAAAGTGGGACATAAAACTGGCTGGACAAATTGACAAATCCTGGCCACACATTCTAGGTTTCTCACATTGAGTATCAGGGATCCTTATTTATTCCCCTTTTCTCCCACATTGTAACTATCCCTGAATTTCTGTTCAAAGCACTGTTTTGGCAGCCTTCAGTGCAGACGTGTTTCTTGGTTGCATTCTGTTTGAGTGTCAGGTTGAGTGAAGAAGGGAATAAGATGATCACGTTTGGAGGAAATTGAATAAAAACGCATGCTTATTCTGAAAGGGATTGACACCATAGGTTCGTACATTCTCGGAGGTTACTAGTTTCCACACTCAGTTTTTTTGGATTCTTTATTTTAGTATGTGAGAGCCAAGACTCAGGGCTTTCCAACACTGCAAACGGCGCTAAAAAAAATCATCCTAAAGCCCAAGTTATTGTATTTTACTGAACCAAAAGACCAGAGATGTGCCACACATTTTTTGACACCGACATGTCAAGTTTGGGGTGCTCCTGTGGGAAACCTTGGCATCCTCTGCCAAAAAATACTGATATTTTTAGTAGTTATTATTTGATTTCTTAACATTAAAATATTGAAATAAAGTTTAAAAGTTATTCCCAAAATTATTTAGGTTTTTCTTCATTGTATTTGTTTTTTAAAAAGAAAACTATTGCATCTCTTAGTTAGTCTTTATTTTTATCTAAAAATTATAAATATATACTCACATGGAAAAATACTGTAATTTATTTCTGGCTCTCTATGGTTGAACCCTTACTCAAGTAAATACTTTGTAAGGAAACATTATAAATTTGTTATTAATACAAGAATTAACGACTACTTATACTCTTATTATGGGTTATCACCTCTATATCTACCACAATATTGTCAAATACATTGAGCATGTGGCCATATTAGTTTTCAACCATTGAGTCCAGATTGGTGAGTTTTCTTCTCATATGTTAATCTGAAAATCACTCCTTCAATCCTCCTCTCTCATAAATGCACGAACGGACCCAGAACGTATTTGGAACAACCAAATTACTCAGCTAATTATAATTTAGAATAAATTATTAGGTTGCTTTTTAAAAAAGAATGTGAGGCTTTATTTATAGTTTCACTGTCTCAAATCTATATGGATCTATAAACCTTATAAGAACATTATAATCCCTAAAATTTACGTAAATATAAGAAATATTTTATGACTTGTAAATTATTTTATTCATGAAATAAAGTCAAAAAATATTTGAAAATATTATAAAATCATGAAATTTTTTGAAAATAATTATATAATAGTAGTCTGCTTAAGTTTAACAACATTCATTCCTGATCATTTGAATGAGAATGAGCACATAACATACATAAAAGTACAAGTAAACACAACAAGTTACTTGTAGTTATTATGCATGGATAATGTTTTAGAGTGGATAAGAAGGGTCCATATGCGCCTAGAATTGTGCCACCAGGTGGACTGCATTCGACCAATGATACAGAAACCCATTGATGAATGTAAACTAGGTGTGCATTTTTTATGTCGTTATTTAACTTGCATCAAAAAAATATTTGTAATTATAGAAACTCACTAAAATATGTACATTTACATCGAGGTGTGTATTTAGTACTAGAACTAGATTGGGCTTAGATGTGTAGTTAGTACTAGATTTAGGGTAAGGGAAAATAAGATCACAATAAGAGTAGTAAAAAAAGTTATTAAGATAGAAAAGTAAGAGAAGAAATAAAGTAATGATAATAACGGTTGCGAAAGGGTGGAATTAGGTAATTAGTAGAAGGATGTAGTTATATCTAGAAAGAAATATGGTAAAGTGGAGTTAAAGTATTTATAATATGAGAAAATAATTTGATTTCTTTGATAATTAATATATTTTTAGGTGTTAAAGATAGTATAAAAAAGATTTAGGAAGTTAGTAAATATATATTTATTAATTAGCTATAGCAGGAAGAATAATAATAAGAGGGTGATGAGAATTTGGATAGATTGGAAAATAGTAGTTTTTTATCTTAAAAGAATTTAATTATTTAGTTAGAGAGTGAACCACAGAAGATAGAGAGGAAGAGTGGAGTAATTAACAATTACCCCTACAGATATCATATCATAATATAACATGGTTTATGCAAAGTATATATTCAGTAGTCATTTTTTAAGTATTTTCATAAAACAAAATCTGGGTGAAAATAAGATAATTCAAGGAAATTTGTTGATGGTTGGTACATGTTTTACAAAATGTCTCAATGAGGTCAATCAACTAAAGTACAATGAAATCAAACTTTGAAGATATTTTAACAAAACCTATGAATGTGGGGACGCTAAATTTGTATAGCTCAACTGGATATAGTTCAAAAGCTCACCTTAATAACCTGATTTAGGTGGGCCCAAAACGGGGGTGTCGATTGTATCACCTATCTTGGATGAGCCTCTTTCCCACCTTCCTCCATGCTAGTGCGAACCTAGGGCGTTCATGAACTCCATACCACCTTCTCCCACTTCATTAGAGCTTTCACCAACTTCAAATGACCCGGATGAGCCTCAATCGGCCACGCTGTAGTCGCTTTAGGACTTGGTTGGAAGAGAGGAACTTTAGGTCAAAAAGCCTTTATAAGGCCTTAGAAAACCCTCTAGCTGCTATAGAGGGGGTGATTTGGCTGTGGGGATCCTCCAGGGGACACTTACTCTCCTTTGGTAATCCACTAGAGCCAGAGACTACTTTCCAACATATCGAGTTGACTTGTAGGGGTTCCATAAGGAGCTAAGGGTAGAGAGCCGAGCTTCCAAGGAGAAGTAAAATAGAATTATTAACTAAGAATACACAAAATAAAATCATGCTAAAGACTAGTCATGATAATTTTTCTATGCCTTTCTATATGCCTCTATAAGTTATTCAATAGCCAAGAAACAAATTATATATTTCATGGTAGGTTTCATGCCTCTCTTGGTCCATAAAAAAAGGATAAAACTGAAGAGATAAATGATATCTGCATAAACATGAAATCGTTCTAAAAAAAAATTTAATATAAATGAAATGAACATAAAAGTATATTAAATAGTTTTTTCTTTACATGGGTTTTAGAAGTATGAATTGAAGGGTAGTAGTGGGTCTTGAAGCCAATCAGACTTCTTTGTCTTATTTATGTTCATTATTATTCTTGTGCGCTTTTATGGTGATAACATGCCTCTTTAGTAGCTTAATATGACCATATTTACATGTTTATTTGCATTGAATTAATCATATATCCATGTTATCAAACTTAAAAGAATTAAATTTATTTTTTAAAGATATTATGAATTTTCTATATTTTCAATTATATATTTTGGAGATTATTCTGACAACAGATTCTGAATGAAAGCACTTTTCTCAGTCAGAATCTGATTTTTAAAGAATTTTTTCAACATTAAATTTGGAAATATATGATTTTTCAAAGTCAAACAAATACATTTATTTGTATTTTTTGGTTTTTACTTTATTAAATTTGAATTTTAGAATATATTTTGGTTTTGTTTGACTTTTTGGAGCAGGTGACATGGACCGAGAAAGAGATGATTGACAATAAATGTGTCTTGTGGCCTGAGAAGGATCTATTTTTAAGAATAAATGTGTTTCGAGGCAGCACCACAGAGAGCCACGTATACACGTGGGACACATGTACACATGGCGCATACATGCCACATTTCTATTCGTGTAGAAGGAGAAATTTCTGGCATGGCATGCGCTGACGTGGTGCCACATCAACTGCGACAACGACTACTAGATAATATATTAAAATGGTAAACTATCATTTTTCCTTTTTTGTCTTTTCCCAGGGTGACGCGTGGAGCGAAGAGAGCCATCGATCACAGATGACGAGGAGGAATCTCAGCCAATCATCGCATTTAATACACAAAAGATGAAACCCTAACCGAATGATGTGACGACGCTAATGAAGAGGAGAGAGAAATATTTAAAGTAAATTGACGACTATAAATTATCTAACTTCCATGCTTGATAGGGGACGATCTAGAGCTTGGATCAAGCTGAAATTTTAAGGGCAGCTTTGTCTTTCTTTCCTCTATCCATCTATATAGTTGGATTTATAAATTGAGCCCCAGATCTTTGTAAAAAGAATCTTTAAGCTCTTCCTCCTTGTGAGGCTGAAGAAAGAAAGTTAAGCTTTGAAGGTCCATCATGTGTTCATTGGTGTCTAAAGTGCTAGGGGAGGTTTAAGAGAAAAGTGGAGAGGGTGATCTGCAACAGGAATACAATGTGATCTTCATGGAATTTATGGATCTAAGGTTAGTCTTTTGCTTTACATCGAGTCATTTTCAGCACGCTTAGTTAGTTATCCATCTTCACCATCTATCAACCTCATCCATTACAGTCCAAAATCTGCTCCGTTATAGTCCCCTACCCATTCTCCCCTTAACCTTCATTTTCAGTTCTCTCTAAACCGTGACTATGTCGTTATAAATCTCTCTCTTTCCTATTTAAACCAAAACATATCACTACATCTCTCATTTCTACCATCGGTCTACTTCATTCTCACCATCTTTATCATGGTATCCACTCGCGTTTACGCCACCTACCATGCCGATGTTGTGATCCCATTTTGCCCTCGATGTTGAAGTCCGGGTGAAGCTGCTCGAGTTATCCTTTTCGTTTTCTTGTCTCTCTATCTCGTGCTTTTGTCTCTTTTCCGTTCTCATCCATCCCGTTTCATCGTATTTTTTCATGTTCGTGACGTCTTTTGTCTGTCAGTCATTTGCTGTCGAGGGGGATAGGCTTCTCTCTAACCCTCCCCCCTGCTTCTCCCCTTTTCCTCTTCTTATTTCCCTCTAATTTCCCCTTTATTCCCCTTTGCTTTATTCTTTGTTTGTAAGGGGGAGTCCATTTACAAGGGCTCCCCAAATGGACCATTCAAGGCCCACCTAGGGGCCCATCCCCATCAGGGGTGAAATGGGTGCCCTGAGGACTGAGACCAGGAATTTCATCAAACAGTTGGAATTCACGCTCTTGGTCTCACCTTGAAGTAGAGAATAAAGGAACGAGGAAGAGAAGAAGAGAAACCAATGTAAGGGATTCATCGCTTGCCGCCAGGGCTGATGGCAGAAGAAGCACGTAACACGCCAGGGTTGGATTAGAAGCCGCCGGCCACGTGACTCCTCTAGCTGCACGTCATCGTGTGGTGGCTACACTGCTCGAGACATGGGCACCGCGGTAACCAGGTCATCGGTCCCCGATCGAGCACTGGGCCCCCCGACAAGCCTACACGCAACCTCAGACAGCCCTCCATTCGGCGCCGAACATCCGCCCGCAGCTGTCGGTCGACCGACTAAATTTCATTCAACTCACATTCAACCGACCAATCTGTCAGCCCGACCCAATTGACCGTTCAGTCTGAATGGCCCGGTCGACCCGACTGACCAGACCAGATGACCCAGCCGACCCCGGTCGCTCAACTAAGTCAACTCGGCTAAACGCCCCCCCCAGTCTGGCTAACTAAGTCTACCGAGCCACACCGTGGGCCTACGCTGATCGATGCAGGATTCCGACTGCGGTCGCTCAACGCCGACTCGTGTGGCATCGTCCCTTGGCTATGCCAGCCTGGATATTTGATGGTACGTTTGTGAGTATCATCTACTCATCTCCCTACCCTCCTCCGGCCTTTACCATTAGCTCCGGCATCACCAATACTGCTCGTCAAGCTGCCATGACCTCTCTGGTGCCCCTTCATCGAACCCGCTCTAACCACCGACCCTCAACAACTCTCTACACCACGAGCCACGCCATCAAGGTACGTCATACTCCCATCACTCATTTATTTACTTATTGTAGTGTATTTTCATCTCGACTCCTCCACGCTCGGGCTAGGTAGGTGAGAGAGGTTAAACGAGATAAAACTATGTCTTTGATTGTCTTACTAGTACAGACGAGTACGTCCATTATGTGCGAGCCCGACGGATAGATTCCATTCGGTCGTAGATGCCCTCGTTGCTCTGACAAGGTTCGAGAGGACATCGTCGCCATCACTCTACAACATCCGTCCAAGCTTGGAGCTCGGTGCATCCCTTGAGTCGGAGCCTGCACGTACGATACGTAGGGAATTCATCACTCCATAGCTACTTACCCGTTAGGATATTCGTCGGAGGACGACACTGTCGTAATCTGATACTTTATCCCTTATTTGCACCAAACCATCATATTCAGTGTCGACCAGACGACGTCCCTGACAACGTCCGTCATCACTAGAGGTATTCGATCCGTGAATTTTTTGTCATAATTAAGTTTTTAAGATTTTGGATGTATTTTGATTTATTTTTTCTAAAATATTCATTTAAATACAGTAAAATAGTGAAATATAATTTAATTAAAGGATGAAAAATTCTACTACTTTCAGACACTTTTTTTAGGAATTTAAGAGGAGAGTAACTGAATTAAAATTGATTATACCTTTCTCTACCTCAGGAATTTCTATTGGTGTAGGGTTCTTGGACGTGGTTTGCGACATTATAAAGCACCAAATCCTGGATTCCTTTCAGAATTATAATTTGGAAGGAACAAAAAAGAAGAATGAGAGATAAATTAGACTAAAGCACGAGATGGTGTTTTTTCTTCATTTTCTGCATATTAATTCATCTGGATCACTACTCTCTTAATCTGAGATTTTTTAGGGAGAATGAAATTAATGAACCCAATGCACTCATGTCGGAAAAAAAAGATCTGGAAAATGAATTGAATGATCAATATTTGTTAGGATGAAAGGGCGTATGTACAGATTCAATGCCAGAGATGAACGTAGGATAGAGATGGAGGTACCCACAAAATTTCGGACAGAAATCTTTCTGCGTCAATGAACATCAAGTTTCGAAGTTGAATAGTCTTTGGATTATTTATGCCTTGTCTGATGTAACATGATGGATGCGTGGATCGAACGGCGTGTGTTACACTATAGGGAGGGCAAGGGCAATCATGTTATGTAGTGGAGACACTAAGGTGGACATAATGCAAGTGAAGATTGATGCAGGACGACGTCGGGGATGAGGTGCGGCCGTCACTGAGGAATGGGGCTCGGTGCCGAGAGAATGAGTGGCCGACGACTAATCCGGGTTAGTCGTCCAACACGGTCTCCTAAGGGGATGACCTATGTGAAATGGATGCTCGGGTTTCGGGTATATGGTACGTGCAGTTGCCGACAAGCAGAGGGGTGCTGACGTCCGGGCCCAACGGGGTCACCCGGAGACGGGTAGGTAGACCTCCTGACCCTCGTCCAGATGGACGAGGTTGCTACGGCGCCGAACAGGAGTTTCTCCCGCCGGATGTGATCACACGTGATGGGCGAACCCGTCTCGTACCAAACCAGGTAAGACGCTCAGCAATATCAATTCGTCACTCGACCTTACACGCTCACCTACGTCTCACCCGAGCGCGGTGGAGGCAAAAGAGAGCGTACTGCAAAAGATAAATGATGGGTTGGAACGGAGTAACTCGTGTTGACCAACGGGACTGAATGCCTTCGTCTCAGTTAGGAATTCAGCTGATGCGTTGGCTGCGTCGGGGCGAGAGTGGTGGTGGGCATCTAGGGCACAGGGGCTCTAGCTAGTGACGGCAGTGCTACTCAACGCGGTGGTGAGAGAGTGGATCGCGTCGACGGAGCGGGAGGCGAAGCTCGGTAGACGTAGCTCGGAAGGGGATGCGGTGCAGCCAATGCGCGGGGGAGGGCGACGCGAAGGGCACGGCGTAACTCGTCTGTCGGGCGCGAACGGTGCGACCAGAGATACACTGCAGGGGCGACCAGCGGCAGCTCCGGGCTAGGACATGGCGGCCGGTCAAGTTAAGGCGACGCTGGGGTGTCGGAGTGGTGGTGCAACAGGAGAGGGTGACGGCAGGCACCGGGAGGACGGCAATTTGTTTACCATCAGGGTGCGGGACGTGCGCTCTCTGCGTGGACCAATTGTGGCGAGCGAAGGCGTCCGCGACGGTGCAATTCTCGTGCGACGGCGCGGGTTCGGCGGTCAAGCAGTCGAGCAGCTCGCGGGCGAGGAGAAGAGTTCCGACCACGCGGCTGGGCGGCGCGACCAAGCGTTATCGTCGACGAGTCGATTTGCGTAGCTCGTTCCGGGCGTCAAAGAGCGCGGAACGCTGCGCCGGCGCCAGGGCGGAGCGCGGGCGGGTTGCACCGTGCGTGAAGAGCCGGGACGCGACGGTTTTCGCGCCCGAAGGGAGGAACGGGTCGGCGGCGACCAGGAGGGGCGATCGTGGACCGTGGGGCCTCTGCCCACTCTTCTCCTCAACTTCTCTTCTTCAGTTTTCCTTGCTCCTCTTCCACCTTCCTCTTCCTTGAGTCGTAACTCAACTTCTCACGGTGAAAAAAACATAACTCTTCAACTTTCAAAATTGAACGATAACTGATTGTTAGGGCACCCATCCTACCCTTATATAGGGGGAGGTACGGGGGCCCTTAGACCAAAAGACGCTTCAACTAGACTAAATTAACCCTTTGACCTAATGACATGAAAAAGATGAGGAAATCAAGGGAAACGAAAACAAAACATGAAGGGGGGGAGGGGAGATCCTTGTAAGGTCAAACCTCCCTCCTTACACGTGATCAAGACGCGTGAGAAAACACGAGCAACGAAGTTCAAAACTGAAAACAAGGAACGAACGAAGACATAAAGACAAAGATAGAGAGTCTATTACCCGGAATACTTGAATCCGGGTGTGCGTACCGTCGCCTTGGCTTGCCGAGCGGGCTGAACACGTACGGCTGGCAGTGTCGGGGGCGACGGTGATGTCTCTGAAGACATATCCGGGGTTGCTGCCGGTGCTGCCGGGGATGACGATGACGTCTCCAAAGACGTTTCTAGTGCTGCTGCCTGTGCTGCGCCATTAAAGATGTAACAAGGAAATCAGTTAGAAGTATACGTTGGGTGTCGACAAACACCAATGACCACTAGGCTACGATAAGTGTGACCTGGGAATGCCAATAGGCTCCCAATAACCCGGACGATGGGTTGAGGGCATACGGTGCAAGTACGACTATTACAGCTCGTGCAGCACCATTCAAAGTACCAACCAAGAACGTACCAATAAAATCCTATTCCCATTGACATTGCCCTATATATCACAAATCTAACCCTTGGAGAGCAGGCAGATGATGACGAGTAATGACGAGGTACGGAGGAATGTCGATAGCTATGGGAACAGCAACATTGGTGATGTGCGTGATGGCATCGTCGATGAGCGCGATGGTGGCAACAATAGTGCAACAATAGAGTAGCGTGGGCTCGAGGGGGGAAACCGCCTCAATGGTGTAAGAGGCAACAGGCGCGACAACAAGCACAACGGCGGTAGGGCGCGGCGGCGCAGAGGCATGAGAGTGGCGTGGGGCGGATGCACGGAAGTAAGTAGAGCATGACGGCTAGATCACAGTACGGTACTACGACGTGGAAGTTGCAAGGCAAAAAGTCGTGGCAACGGCTGAGCGCAACAATGATGCTAGGGCACAACGGTCATACCAATGCACGACGATGGCAGGCACTTGGCGGCTGATGGTCGCGTTGGTTGTGCTCACAAGTGGTTGGTGGTCGCAGTGGTGGCACGCGCCCGCAACTACGGTCGCGATGACGGCTGGCAGCCCTAACGATGGTTGGCAGTCATAGCGGCATGAAGAGTGCGACCAGAGACTCTAGTCTCCGGTCGCGACTACGACTAGTGACTGCAGCTATTGCTCTGGTCTCGGCTATGACTAGTGATTGCGGCCGGTTGCTGGGTCACGACTGCGGCCTTGGTTGGTGGCCGGATGGCCTCAGCTGGTGGACGGAGGCCTGTGGCTGCGGCTTGGCTGGTGGCATGATGCCCCTGGATGCGACCAACAACTACGGCCACGGCTAGTGGCAAGAAGGCCGCGGAGATAGTGGTCTTGGGCAGGAAGGATGACAGTTGTGGCAATAAAGTTCTAACGAAGATGGCGATGGCAGCTGTTTTTGGCGAGGATGCCAGTAGTTTCTAGCAAAATTTAAGGTTTTTTTTCTTTTTATTTTTCTCTCTCTATTTTTGTAGTGTCATTTTCATAAATACGATGAAAACAAAAATTATTTAGAAAATCAGAAAAAAATCACTAAACATCACATTTTCTTTAATCTTTCTTCTCCTTTCTTCGTATGGGAAGGCCCCACCTTTTATAGGGGAAAATATGGCCCCACTTAGAAATAAAGGGGGAGAAGGCCCAGTTAAAAGTAATTATGCCCCCCCAATAGGAGAGAGAGAACCACACGAACACCCCAACACATGTGTTAACACACACACGAATGTGTGGAGCCATACAACCGTCAAAACAGATAGGAATAAACAAAACACAAACACATACACGACAGACATACAAGGCCTAGTAAATAAAGAAAATATAAGGAAAGATAATGTCAAACCTTTGTGGTCATTGACTAGGGCAGGTACTTCGAAGGATGGATCTCACGCCTAAGCCCTCACGATAAAGTGGTTTGCCGAGGCCTTTAAAGCAAGATGGTCCCCCATCATATTTACTTGAGCCATGTTATGGATCCCTAATGTGTCAATTTGGTGGAGAACATCATCCAAGATTGCTGTCGCATCATCAAATCCATCGTCAGCATCATCGACAGCCCATCGGCTCGCACGTCTAACGAATGACACGCCAAAGCACCCTTGAGGACACCCGCGTAGAGCACGTCGCACGTGTTCATGTTTTCTGTTTTTTGGGTCTAATTCATGTTTTGTGTTTGTCACGACGAGTTCACCGTGCTCATGATGATGCGTCTGTATCATCGCATTCTATCCATCATTTTATTTCAAATTGTTTTAATTTTTCCCCATATGTTTTCATTATATGTGTGTTAAAAGGGGATCCTTATTGGGCCCCTTATGTAAACTCTGTAAAGGACCCAGCATGGCCCTATAAAAGGTCCTGATGGGGCACCTTCTACTCTGATTTGGAGTTTTATTTGTGGCAGTTACACCGTGTTGTTCAGATCTCACCAAGAGGGAAGGAAGGAGGAAGAATAAGGAGAGGGAAAAGAAGAAAAAAAGAGGGGAAAGGGGAAGAAGAAAGAACGGCGTTGGCCCACTAACATCCACATCACAATGTTTTCTCTCCTTATTGGGTAGCAAGTCATTCGTGATCTGAGTATTGTTCAGACTCCAGTTGCTGTGGTCGTGGCTATCTAGCGTCGAAAGAAGTCCACGTCCGTGATGCCCTTGCTCATCGTCGGGTCGCACCTCCACCTCGATCGCCAAACCGCATGCCATCCAGCCTTCAGCTGCTACGGGCGCAGCTACTAGAATCCCTTTTAGCTTTTGTGGTGCCCTCAAACCCATTCACCAGTCTGCTTGTCCGTCAGCTATCCAATTACCACACCCTGGATGTTGCCGCATGGGGCCGACGACACGATCAACATTTTGGAAGATATAATCTACACAAATCGCAAACTGATCTGCCTCGATCTCGTGGATTGTTGCCTCGAACCAGGGCATCTCTGCATTGGGAACGAGCGGTGTACCAATCACTCAGTATCCTTTTAGTGCTTTTACAACCAACGGCTCCACCGCTACAGGTTGTTGATCGCAACTCTAGCCCTGCGTGCAGTCAACACGTTGCACACACAATGGACATCGCCACCCATGTAGTTGAATGCACCATGATGAATTGGCTTTGCCTTTCTTGCTGAACGAGAGTGGCATCATCCACTCTCAAAATGCTATGCAAAACCCCATCATGACACCCGATGACCACGCCATTGTCATCAGCCTCTCTCTACAATGCGAGTTTACAGATGCGCTTCATTATGTGCCACCAGTTGTGGCCTCTACCACTGCTCTCAGCTGCCGCTGCCCATGGCCGCCTTACTCATCAGGAGAAGGCATCCGCATTGGCAAAGCCACCTACAACCACTTCGGGCTCTCCCTAACCATTGATATTATCGAGCCTCTTGAGTATCAGCTGTTCGCTCGTGCTGCATGTTGTTGCTCCTTCCGCCTCTCTGCCTTTGTTCTACAATCTCACTCTAGCATCGTGTTCCTGCCTGTTGTTGAGCTCAACATCGTTGCTGTGCCTCTTTGGCACAACTTCTCCACCACCTTTGCTCGTGCTAGTTGCTGCACCAACGAAGATACTAACAAAGAGTGTCACTACCGCCTAAGTACACCATTTACCGTCATTCGCCCGTTACATTACTTTCTTTAGTTTAGGCGAGAGAGATTATCTATTGAACACTAAAAATTGAGTGATTTCCTAGTTGCAGGTAGAGCCCGTCCATTACGTGCGAGTGCCTATGGTATTATACTCTTAGACGGTGCTGTCGCCATCGTCGCTCTGAGGCGGGTGATGATGTCATGGTTATCGTTAACGGTCATCCACCCAGGAGCTTGGGATTCAGCAAATTCCTAAGAGTCGACCCTGCACATACACTCTGCCTAGGACATTGCACTCATGTAGTTACATTCTTGGTAGGGAATTACCTGTCAGATAATGCCATTGATGACGTTCAACATCATATTGGTTTCAGAGCCAGGTTGTGGATGCCCACAGCATGTCTCCATACGCTCACATCATAGCATCTGGAATTCATCCATTTTTGAAAACTTATCTAGATCCTCCCTTGAGGAGCTGGCCATTGTCATTGTGATGGGATTTAGCAGAAGGATACATCAGGGTGGTTTGACTTCCTCGCAATGAGAAGACTTGTTGCCACTCAAAAGAGTCACCCCTATACGACTCTTAGAGCATCGTCCTCTCATACACGAAGGCGGTGCATCACGGCCTCCTTTGGAGTTTGGACGAAATGCACCTGCCGATTGGGGTGCCGATGGATCGCTCGATTGACGCGGACATGTCTCTTTTTGTGGTGGATTAATCCGATCCCAGCATAGTGCCTCACTTTTTTTAGGCACAACCTACCCTAGAAATGTCGAGGAGATGGCGACGAAGAGATGTCGCCCACACCGGAAGGATCCCGTGGACAAGTCTACAACTAGGGCTCCCTCCACACATGGTCGAGGATTAGGAGGTGGATGAGGGGTAAAGGAGTAGCAGCTATCGGCCTCGGGAGGACTCAACTGAAGAACGAGGTGTGTATCTCCGAACCCTGACCGCAATTGGCGAACGCGTGGAGCAGTTGCTCGCATGCCCCACAGTACCTCCGGTATGTGTCATTGCACCCGTACCCTTGGCTCTTGAGCAAGCCCGTGATCCGCCCCAGACCGCGCGACACATGGAGCGTCTGAGGAGCCCATACGATGACGACAAGTACCTAGAGGATGACAGATGGCAAGATGAGGAGCATAGAGAACAATGCCCCAATTGATACCACACACGTCACCCACAAGACGTCCGTGTCTAGGACAAACGATACTCACAAGATGACTACGACTGTGGGTACAAAGCTGACTTATCAAACCCTTGAGACGACTATGTCTGGCCCTATGACCGACGGTATGATGAACCTGACGAGGTTCCTCAACACTCGCCATGCGTGATACCCAATATCTGACCCTCATGATGTTTAAGCCTGATGATGGGTTGATCGAGAACGCTGGCCGACCCCACCCTGACGATACGCCAAGCCGCGACATGGAGGATAACCGGTGGTCGAACGGTTCCCAGATGACTACGAGCATCAACGAGAGGAGCATCTCACTAGGATCTAGAAGAGCGTACGAGCTGACGTCGTTGTCTTCAAAGTGTCGACGAAGCCAAAAGAATTGATCGACTCGGAGTTGAATATGAATTCCTATTTTCCATGATATCTCATGGACGATGACTTCTGCAACGAACATGCGGAGATGAGACTTGGTGGACAAGCCAAGATTTTCTAGGAGAATGAGCACGTTGCAGTAGAGCCACGAGGATGACCCATTATGCCATGAGCCGAGATGGCTTAGAAGCTGAGGAGTAAGTACGTGCCACGAAAGTACCAGATGACGATATTTCTTTCATGGCTCAACCTACGATAGGGTCGACAGTCTGTGATGGAATAAATCGAGGCCTTCGAAGAGTGCTGGATGCGATGGCGGTTCATTGAGGACCCGCAAATCAATATCGACGTGTTTGCCGATTGGCTTTGGCCTACCCTACGCAGCAAGGTGCTTAAATACAATGCCATCCAGGTCGACAAAGACAACCACATAGTGGAGCACATGAAGCATTTGAGCAAGGAGGTCCTCACTCACACTACTTCAGCTACCTCTCGAGCCACACCTGCTCGAACTACCCTGTCTATGACCAAACAGACATCACAAATTTCCGAAGGGCAAAGGAACACCCCGACCACTTCCATGGGCTTTGTCCTCCCAGCTTAGGGTGTCAAACCGACACTACGGCTCACAGCACGACCATGAATCAAGCACAAATCACATGCTTCAAGTGCCAAGGAAAGGGCATCGAGCTAGTCAGTGTCCGTCTTTGGTTCTCCTGATCAATACAAGAGCAGTCAAGCATGACCTAGTAGGAGAGATGGACCAGCTGCCTGATGATGACTACCGTGTAGATAAGGAGATCACAAATGAGTATGAAGAACCTGATGCTCGAATTGGGTACATCCAAATTGTGGATGCTCGCGCGACCTTAACGCAGTTCGTCACTCTGCTAGCCGATGATTCACCAGCACAATGGTTGACCTCCCTAGCACTAACAGGATGTCAGTCCCACACTGAGGCATGAAGCGGATTAACCCCACGCCTGTCCCATAGAGGATAGAACCGATGGCCGATATGACTCTTTGAACCTTGATTTTCTACACTTATGTCAATGTCAATATCAATGTCAATGACAAAGTGTGTAAGTAGATCGTGGACAACAGAAGTTTTATCAACATTGTCTCTGACACGATGGTTGCCAGACTAGGACTGGCAGCCATACCCTGTGTGACACCCTATGACATGTCGTGGATTGACGCTTCATCATTGCTGGTGAAACGTCAATGCCATGTCTTGTTAAAGGTGAGCACTTACGATGATAGCATTCATTGTGAACTCCCTCCTATGAAATTATGAAGCATCATCCTAGCTCGTCCCTAGATATATGACAATGATGTCATCATAGCCGGCAGAACCAACACATGTTTGTTCATATATTGGGGATGAATGGTTATATGGTATCCATATATCCTGAAGCAAGCAAAGAAGAGTGCCACGACCAACCTTGTTAGGTTAGTAGTTTTTCAACACCCCATGTGAATTTGAGAGCTGGGACACGTCATTGAAGACACGGCGTCACACTCGGCCAGGCGGCCTACGCCTTCCACCAGACTACTCGTGCCGCATGCTCCACTACCCATGCTGCACAGTCAGAAATCAGCGCCACACAATGGACTGCTTACGTCATCCGCCAGCCAACTCATGCCACCTGGGGAGCCACCCACACTGTGCGACTAGAGCAAGAATGCGTCGTCTTGCCAGGCTTCATCCAGGTACACTACACTCATGCAAGTCTTGCCCCTCTTTGCCCTAGAAAAGGATGGTATGACGCACATGCCATGCCATCCACGAGATAACAGTCAAGGACCATTGTCCCCATCCTCACGTCAAATATGCACGTGAAGAGGAACACAACTCTAGGTTGAGTCATCTCGAGATCGCCTATGACCAGATTCCTCATAAACCCCTCGTCCTAGCACCCATAGGACATCATGGTCTTGCACTCTCTCAACATGTTTTACCCTTGCATCAACATCATCATGGTAGAACCACGAGTCTTAATGCATCATGCCAACAGGCTGCCCACTTGCATTGCCAATTTCATATGTTCGATATGGGAGACCATGTGATCGTGACACTTAGACCGGAGAGTTATTCTCCTGGGTTGACTACATTGCTACATGTTCGTAACACTGGCCCGTTCTCCATGATCCAACGAGTTGGTGATTACGCCTACGTCGTTGAAATTCCTCCCTTGTGGGTGATCAGCTCCATGTTTAACATG
Source organism: Wolffia australiana (assembly GCF_029677425.1). NCBI lineage: Eukaryota > Viridiplantae > Streptophyta > Magnoliopsida > Alismatales > Araceae > Wolffia > Wolffia australiana. The sequence continues at coordinate 10,618,152 of NC_135837.1, read as the reverse complement.
GCTGAACTTGCTCCATACTAAGCCCTTTCTCCCCCTTGGTCCAAGCCTTTCTAGACCTCTCCAGTGCAAGTGAGTTTGCTACGAACACTTCCCTGTCATTTACACCTAATTGGCATGACTCAGTTGATGCTATACTGCATGAGACAATTAAATATGCAAGGGACGAGGTATGGCAGAGATTTTTGCTGCACTAGCAGGGGCCTTCAGGTGCAAATGACTCGTTGATCAGGAAGGATGAATTATGATATCTGTGTCCGAATCTTCTTCAGCTGCCACCACTAGCTACCCCAATTCATCGGAGCCGAGTTGTTCTAACCTTGAGTGGATTGATGGAGACCACTGTCCAGGGATCGCCGTCACATCATCAAATCTGTCATCATAGTCACCGATAGCTAATCGGCTCGCCGTTTCATGAGCGACACACCAAAACACCCTTGAAGACACCCCCGTAGAGCACATCGGCGCACATGTTCGTGTTTTAATTTTCTGTTTTTTTGGTCTAATTCATGTTTCGTGTTTGTCACGACGAGTTCACCGTGCTCATCATGATGCGTCTGTATCATTGCATTCTATTCGTCATTTTATATCGAATCATTTTAATTTTTTCCCATATGTTTTCATTTATGTGTGGTGAAAGGGGACCCATATTGGTCCCCTTATATAAAATTTGTAAAGGACCCATCATGGCCCTATAAAAGGTCATGATGTGGCACCTTCTACTCTGATTTAGAGTTTCATTTGTGGCAGTTACACCTTGTCGTTCAGATCTCACCAAGAGGGAAGGAAGGAGGAGGAAGAATAAGGAGAGGGAAAAGAAGAAAAAAAGAGGGGAAAAGGGAAGAAGAAAGAACGGCGTCGGCCCACTAACGTCCACATCACAATGTTTTCTCTCCCCATTGGGTTGCATAGCAAGTCATTCGTGATCTGAGAATTGTTCAGATTCCAGTCGCTGTGGTCGTGGCTATCTGACGTTGAAAGAAGTCCTCCACGTCTGCGATGCCCTTGCTCATCCTTAGGTCGCACCTCAGGCTCGATCGCGAGACCGCATGCCGTCCATTCTTCAGTCGCTACAAGCGCAGCTACTGGGATCTCTTTTAGCTTTTGTTGTGCCCTCAAACCCATTCGCCAGTCTGCTTGTCGGTCATTCATCCCATTACCACACGCTGGACATCGTCGCGCTGGCTGATAACTTGCAAATTAATATGTTTAATTGATGAATTTTACATTATATTTATGTGTTTCAATGACCATATTTGCATGTTATCGTTTACAAATGGAGGTAAATGATATACATTTTGATTTTATTGTTATTTCCAAATTTATACGATTTTTATATTGTATTTAACCTCATTTCATTCAAGCAATATTTTTTTACATGGCCTAAAATACTTGGCTAAAGGTTTTAAGTGTTCTCTTAATTGTTTTTGAACATTTTCCATATATTTATATAATGTGTTGACTATTCTACATCCAAAAAATGATTTTTTTGAATTTAAAGAACATATTTTATTTATCCAGTATTTTAAACATGTTTTTCATTATTTATGGCGTCCGTGTCATTCAACCGAAAATTCAAGCGAATGATTTGAAGCCCCATAATGAACAAATCATTGGCTCAAATGATTTGTATCGCGTCAATTTGCCACGTGCATTGATTGCACACAACCATCGCAACACGTAGAGTTATTAAAGAAAAAAAAGTTCTTTTCGCATAATAATTAGTGGGGAATCGATGGCCACGTGCATAAATTGCACGCAGAAATTGATTTCCCATTTATATACTAATAGATTCCACGTATGCGGATAAAGTAGCCGTGTGTATTAAAAAAACAGTAAGTTTACCTTTTTTGTCTTTTTCTGATTTTTTTTAAATAATGAAAACATTAGGGCGATGTGGCTTATTTTACACCATTCAAAGGAAGCATCAAGTATCCAATGATTGTGCATTGTGGATGCGGACAACGAGGTGTCAAGATGCAATCCAAGAAGGGTGAAAATGAGAAAATAAGCACCAACCAATCAGGAAATTCCCTTTTATGGGATTTTTGTGAAGAAAGATAAAAGATCCAACGGCTGAGATTAAACGCAAGTAAAATGGCGATATCTTGAGATCTAGACGTCCGATTCAGCTGAAATTTTGAGGGCATGTTTGTCTTTTATCCCTCTACGATCCATATGGTTGGTTCTTTAAATAAAGGTCTGGAAAAAAGCAAAATTTATTTTTTTTGAAGCTCTCCTCAAGAATTTGCCCTGGAAGAACACAGGAGTTGCTTTGGTAGTCGACAGATCTTGATTTTGCATTCAAAGTTTTCAGTTTATGATTTGTATTTTGAACTTCTTGTTGAGAGATTCTAAAACGCCTTGGAATGGACAAAATGTACATGCCCAGAAGTTGTTTTTAATGAAATTAGAATTTTAATTTGATTCTTATTCGAGATATGATTTTTAATCTTTAGTTTTAAATAGATTTGGAACAATTCTTCATTTTTAGATTTTTAAATTAGGGTCAAAATTCACCCTTTCCCTGAACATTTCACTTTCTCTCTCTAGGTTAATTCGTCTACTTTCTCTCCCTAGATTTAAAAATTGATTGTTTGGAAATTTAATTAAATATATAAAAAAATTAAATATAAAATTTCATTAAAAAAATTGTCCAGCTTGAAGTCCAATTTCAAAACCTCCTTCTTGATTATTAATTCCCAATTTTAATTCATAAAAATTGTCTTAAAATTGTACAATAACAGGGAAATTAATAAATATAATTTCCCTGTTATTATAATTGGAATTAATCATATCTTATAATCAAAAGTATCCTCTCTTGAATGTTTTGACCGAAAATATTTAAAATCAAAATTAAGTTTTTACCTAATTTTGATTAATTTAAAACATAATTAAGTATAATTAAGGTCAATTAATTGCAAAATTAATTAAATCTTGAATTAATTTATTAAGATTGGATAAGAATTCTTGCTTGTTGCCTCTCTATGGTTCGACCCCTTGCTCTATACACTCTATTTAGTGATTAAGGGTAGTTATAAATTTTATTGTATAAGTCTAAACGCTTAATCAACGACGTATTTACACATCAATGTGTAGGCTTATCAATTGACGCCGTTGCCTGGGAGGCAAGGTTAGTATTTTTTATTGATCAGGAATATTTTGTTCTAGAGTGATAAACTGGTTTTGATACATTCTTGAATTTAATTTGATTTTTCATTTATTTTAGGAATTTTAAACGAATAATGGAAATTGCAAAATTCACATTTCTCTCTATCTTATATTTGATTGTTCTTGTTCATCTCAGATGATTGTCTTTACTATTTATGATATTGACATTGCATGAACATTAGGAGATCCTTAAATCCCGATTAAGTGAACCTTGAGATGATTAGTAGAAGTCCTAGCCTTGACAATATTTTTGAAAGCTCTGAAGGTGAAAATAAAAAAATTGGTGAGAGAATGGAGGATAAACAAAATTGTAGAGCTGAATGAGGAATGAGAAGAATGAGATTAATATAATATTCTGATTCTGGAGAGAGTGAAATTTACACTAAAATTTCTGCTCCTTTACCTGAAAATGTTAACATTAGGATTGACCCAAATATGATCAATCAAGTACCTACATTTTATGGAGTCTTATGTGTTTTTAGAAGAGTATAATCAGATATGTTCTGCTTATAGATGTGTAGGTGTTCCTCAAGAAATTCTCAAACTTAGGCTATTCCAATTTGCTTTGAATGATAGGGCCAAAGAGCGGTTCAAAGGAGTAGGTCAAGAATTTCAATCATGGAGTGAGATGGAATCTAGTTTTTAAGGAAGTTCTATTCTTATGGAAAGACCACTTCAATTAGGAAGGAAATAAGAGATTTCTATCAAGGAACTGGCACCCTTGCAGAAGCATGGTAAAGATTCATGGCACTTACTAGGAAGTGTCCACATCATGGAATTCCATCTCATGAGTTAGTTCAAAATTTTTATGGGGTATTGAATGATCACGAACGACACCTAGTAGATATATGTAGTGGAGTAATGTTCCTTGACACTCATGTAAATGAATCCATGAAACTTAAGGAAAAATTAGTAGAAGATTGGACATATCGATAGAGTTTGCTGTTAAGCTCAACATTGTTGCTGCACCCCTCTGGCACAACTTCTCCATCACATCTGCTCGTGTCAGTTGTCACACCAACAAAGATATTGACGAAGAGTGTCACTACTGCCGAAGTACATCATTTCCCCTCGCTCACCCGTTACATTAATTTCTTTAGTATACTTTCGACTGAACTCCACCACGCTTGGGTTAGTTTAGGTGAGAGAGATTATATATCGAAAACTACAAATTGAGTGATTTCCTAGTTACAGGTCAAGCCCGTCCATTACGTGTGAGTGCCAATGGTATTATACTGTTTGATGTCGTAGTCGCTATTGTCACTCTAATGAGGGTCAAGAGCTCACCGTTATCTTCACTGGTCGTCCACCCAAGAGCTTGGGATTCGGCGACTTCCCATGAGTAGGCCCTGCACATACACTCCGTCTAGGACATTGCACTCACGTAGTTACATTCCGGGGAATTACCCATTGGACGACACCATTGACAACGTCCTACATCAAAATTTTAGAGTAGTTTATTAAAATTTTCCACGATTCTACACACGAGTCTCTACATTTTGATGTCACATTAATGATGCTTTGTTTTGGTATAAATTGCATCCCCCAAATTTCTGACACATGTGTTTTGATTTACACAATTGAAATTCCTGATTTAAATGTTAATTATATCCTCATATACCAGAAAATGTAAAATTAGGTTTGGTTCAGCAAGCATATTTTGCCACATCTGCTTCAATCATCTCATTAATACAATTCTTGATGGCCCTGAGTACAGTTTAATCTTTATATTTTCTCCCATCACTGCATGTTCCAACACAGAAAAAGGTCCATCATTGACACATTATGAGATCTTTGACAAGGGTTGACATCACTAATGATTGGTTAAAGTTCAATTAAGTCTGATTGTGACATCCAGAAAAGGTTTGCACCTAGTAAATACCAATGGAAATCCATACAGAAATTTTATATGAATTCATTGCTATACTGTTTATGTCTTCTAGAGCGTAATGTGTAACTACTAATCCCACTAGCTTGAAAAAAACCTATAAATTGGGTCAAATCATTACTTCCTTAATTAATACATAGAATGATATCTTAATTTATAAGCAAGAAAAAAATTAATTAAATCATAAATATTATTATCTAATGATGTTAGCCTAGAGGGTTGCAAACATAATATTTTTTGATGTTCGTGAATGTACGATTATTCGAGGAACTTATATGAAAAATGTCTAGAGAGTATAGAAAAGGGAGGGAAGCCATTAATTATGCGCTGGGAACCCTCCATTTTATAATCTATTGCTACTAAAACAGTTTTCCGTGTAGTAAGATTAGATTTTAAGGAGATTCTCATTGATTTAAAGCACTTTTCTTTGAGGGAATGATGAGGAGATAAAAAAATCCTGTAGATCAAACAGATACTTCTAGAGGTGGAACACATGAGTGACTCAAAGACAATTATCCAAATAATCCAATGATCATCAAGTTTTTGGTTTCTATCCATTTTGATTTGTTTGAGTTTTCTACATTAATCAATTTCAGATCTTGAGCTAGCCTTAAAAACTGTAATGTATTACTTGTAACTTGAAGTAATTAATCTTGAAAAGGGTAAAATAGATTTTATGGAAGTTAGTTCATCCCCATTTCCATTCATATCTTTCCATATTCCTGTAAAAAACTAAACATTATTAAATAAATTCTCGCCCATAAAATTAAAATCGGCATCATGATGCCCATTAAAAACAGAAATGAATTTATTTCTTTTTTATATGATCTTTCCTAAAACATTATAATCAACTCTCTTAGTTTTTGTGTACTTATTTTTATGATCCTTTTCAAAATGGTTGAATTCACTATTGTTATGCATCCCAAAATAATTTCTCATTTAATTATGTGGCGTGTTTCTCAATTGTTTTCTCATTTCATTGAAAATAAGTGAAACCAGAACAGCTATATTCGTCACATATTCATTTTAATGAGAATGAATTCTTTTTTGAACCCCACAAGTTATAAATAAATTATTCTCTATCATCATGTCTATAAATAGTTGTAGGAACTATCATTTTGGTCTTACTCTTGATGTTCACCATTTTATATCAAAACTGGATTTTGAAACCTCATCATTTTACCTAGATGAAATAGCCAAATAAAGATCATCCTAATGAAACTCAGGAAATTAATTCAGAAAAATTTCCATATCAAAATGAGGGTATGAACATAGAACTAAATCAGTCACTGATATTTATTGATTTTTCCTTAATTTATATTCTTTACATTCATGTTGGAATCTATATGAGCTATTCAGTTCATTGTGAGAAGATGGATGCTCTTGAATACAATCTGAGGTATACTGGAAATATTTTGAAGAATGAAAGCTCATGTTGGAACATTAAGTAGTTTCTTGGTAAATTCATAACACTCTTTAGCTTTGTCATATCTTGGTGTCCAAATTGGGAGCATATCTGGCATCTGAGTTGATATCTGCTTTTCCTGCCGCTTCCCTTACCATGACTTTGAGAAAAAACTCTTGTTTTGTAACTCTCCATACGTGGAGTAAAACTCTGGTTTTGTGGTATTTGAAATTGAGCATTGTTGGCTTAAGGCGGGAAGAAGCTTGAACCAAATGAGCCAGAGTTTCGTGAAAAAGATAAGAACACATCGTGTGCCTTAATATTTGTCACAATATCTTAAAATTTCATATGGCTTACATTCAGCCGATTCTCCAATATCCCTTGGAAACGTAAAAATAATGGCCGATTCTTCTACTTGTTCACCTCTCATTCCAGAGACTCCACAACAAATGCAATATGTTTTATATATTCATTTGTAGTCTTCATGCCTTTGTTCATCATATGGCATTTTATGTGGAGTGATAGGCTCAGACAGTGTTGCACGACTGAGGCCAATAATTCATTGGTTGATTCTCCACCAAGGGTTGAATTCTAGCTGTTACATTATTCTTCAGTGCACGTGTATGATAGAAATAAGAGGTGGTAGTTATTCCAAAAATTTAATCAAATCAAACCTGTTAATAACCTCCAAGGTTAGTAAGCTTCAAATACATCATCGTTCGAGATGGAACAAAAACTGGGACTTATCCTGGAGTGTTCATGATGGTATAACTCGACAAAGAGATTGCAGTGGCAGAAACATCTTCCGTGTTTTTGATCGAACGGTTTGACACCATGTTGATATTTGGATTCAATTAATCGCGATCAAGAAGATGAAAGAGAGAGGGAGAGGGAGGTACGGAGGGAGAAAAATAGAGGAGAGAGTGAGAGGAAGGGAGGGAGAGAGAGGGAGAGAGAGAGGGAGAGGGAGGGAGAGAGAGAGGAAGGGAGGAAGGGAGAGAGGGAGAGAGGGAGAGAAAGAGGGTGAGCGAGAGGGAGAGAGAGGGAGGGAGAGAGAGGGAGGAAGGGAAAAAGGGGGAGGGAGGGAGGCAGAGAATGATATGAGTCTTAATGAAGTATACAAAAGAATAAATAAAATCGATATTGATTATGAAAAATGAGAGTTATGACTGTTATGGCAGCTACTCACATATGCCGTTAGAATCTTCTTGGGAGTCAAGACAGCCTACCCAACCTACGGAGGCATCTGAAGAGACACTAACAAAAGCATCTCCTAAAGAAGAATCCAGGGTGAATGTCCAACATACATCATCCTTGGATGTTCGAAGAAGGCTACTGAAGAGGCAGTAAAACTGCCTGAATAAGGATAGCATATATATATATGTGTAGATAAGTGTGTATGGATTAGGAAATCACTCAAGGAGGAGTAGTGATTCCTAAGGCTCTTAAGTTTATTCATAACAGATTGGGAGGCGAGGGATTGTCTAGTGGTCATATCCAGAGGGAGAGGCCTGCATACTAGTATCATCAACTCTGATCAATAAATATTGTACCTTTATTGTAGTTAATTCTAGTATGAACTTAATGATCCCTGAGAAGACTGTATCAGAGACAGAGGGAGGGAGGTGGAGAAAGAGAGAAAGAGGGAGAAATAGAGAGAGAGAGGGAGGGAGGGAGGGAGGGAGGGAGAGGGTGATGGATAGCATCAAAATGATGCCAACAAGTCATCAGCAGAACCGTCATCGTCGTCATCAGCCCAGCCCGACCAGCACGCCAAAGCGTCAGTGAAGACACACGGGTTTAAATACCCTGGGTAGAGCATGCCCACAGTTGCATGGTTATGTTTTCGTCTTCATTCTTATCGAATTTATTTTTGTCATCATTTTCGTCTGTCTCGTCATTTCAATTCCTATGTCGTTTATTTGTGTTGTAAAAGGGGGGATCCCTTATTGGAGTCCCCTTGTTGGACCCTCTCTAAGGGGCCCATCATGGCCCTATATAAGGCCATGATGCCTCCCCCTTTTCTCAGATCTGGATTTGCACTTTGGCAGTTACAAGCGTTGTTCGTATCTCACGTTCAAGAAGGAGGAAGGAGGAGGAGAAGAAGAAAGAGAGGAGGAAAAGGATCATCACGGGCCATGCCTTCTACTTGCCGTCGTCTTTGGTCATCGTACCGGCCATGACCGTACTTTGTGGCCGTTAACGTCGCCTTTGACCCCACTCACACGATGCCATTGCTTGCCTTCTTGCTTGCCCTTACAACAACGCCGGCGTTGTCAGCCGTTGCTTCACCAGGACTCCTATTGGGTGCCGGTGCTTGTCTCGCACAGCGCCGGCCTTCCCATATGGTCAACGACCATTGTCGTTGAAGACTTGGATGCACAATCGTAGGGTCAAATCTTTGTGTCGGTCAACGCTGATTGGGACCTTCGTGGACACTGCGCCTGGGTCGACATTCGCATTGGCCACGCCGTAGTCAACCTACGGGCTCATGAGTGCGTTCCTGGCCTTTGAGTTGAATCAATGTGCTCTTGCAACGCCTTGCGCACAGACCACACATGACTCAAACGACCGCGGAATATTCTGACAGCCCATTGTGGTGCTCCCCTTACTTGGTGCACTATTGAAAGATCAAGACCCAAATGCAGATTCTCCCTGCCACTGTTGCGCCTCAAGAGAGCACCCATGGCTCCAATGAGCACTACTCACCAGAGCGTGTATATCTCTCCACCGCGACATGCACTACACTGCCTGCCTCGGTTGAAGTTCCTGCTCTTGCCTCCGGCACCGCCTCCACATCTCTGCTACCATGCTTACGCCTGTAGCGTCCATCTTTGCCGCACGCTCGTGTATTGCTCTGCCGTCTGCACCTGCCAGTCCATCGTCGTGCTGCTTCCCATCGCCCAGTCACCGATCTGACTTCCACCTAGTCACCGATTTGCCGAGCAGACTCACGCCACACCTTGTGCCGCCCAGCCTGCCCATACTACGCCCATCTGCGATGTGCCATGTCTTTCAGTATATTTTTGACTACACTGCACCACGCTAGGGATGGAATAGATGAAAGTAACTTCTCAAGAACACTACGGGTTGAGCATCTCTCTAGGTGCGGGCCACGGCCATCCGTTACGTGCGAGCCCTTATGAATGTGTTCCGTTCGGTGCCATAGTTGCCATCCTCGCTCTGACAAGGGTATGAAGGTCACCGTTTGTGTCACCGGACGCCGCTTCTGAGTTTGGAATTCGGCGAATCTCCACAAGTCGTACCTGCATGTACATTCTCCAAGGTTACATTGCATCACGTAGTTAGACCCTCATAGTGATTTTACTCGTCAGATGACGCCATTGATGATGTCCGACATAATAGAGAGGGAGGGAGGAAGGGAGGGAGGGAGGGAGAGTGAGAAAGGAGGAAGAGAGAGAGAGGGTGGGAGGGAGGGAGAGAGAGGGAATGTTTGGCAGTAACAAGCTTTGCATTTACTGCAAATGACATGTACATATTGGCCGATTTGTATAGGATAAATAAGAGTACGTCACAAGGGCTTATAGCGAACAATATACCCCAAATCCTAGCTGCTATAACCACCTCTCTAGACTAATTCCTAGGCATGATATTTGCCTAACTATGTTTGATGCTATCCTTCTATCTGTTATTCTATACTTAATCCTGACCATCTATTCTCATGAGTATAGTGCACTCGTAAAGTTATTTTTAGTCCTATTGGTGGCTGTGGAGGCTGACGTGTCCAATGGTCTGAATATTATTTATCAATATTTAAACTGTATGCTGCTAATCGTGAATAATAAAGTGGTAGTGCCATATTTCCCATCACGAAAGCTGCAGTGAAGTAACAGTAACAGTAAGTTACATATAGAAAACAACGTACCGTCTTATAAAAGTAAGTTACATATTGCAAAAAAATCTACCATCCCATAAGAGTAACAGTAACACAAACAAGTTACTTGCCAGACAATTAAAAAATTATTTGTTTGTGCCAACATTTGACAGTTGGATCAGTTGCTGCGCAGCAGGCTATGATATTCCACGTACTTGTGATGAAAAGACTAAGGATTGATGGAAGTCGAAATGTGCAATGCTAACTCCAGCGTCGGTGACGTTTAATCCAGTAGACCAGATGGGAGTTATATCTCGGTAGATGACCACATTTCGGTCAGCATGGAGGATACGTAGATAATCAGTTTTGTAGGACTTGGTGTTGGTTGCCCACAGATTACTGTTTATGCTATCGTATATCATTAAGATTCCATTTCTCTCCAACACCGCCTGGCACAAACCTTATCCATGGTCCCTGATTCCCATGTGGCTTCTTTGGTGTCATTGAGCATCAGGTTACAGTCCTTTTGCGTGACAAGCTCATAGTCGTTGAACTTTAGGCCAGACAAACTAATGGGACAAGAGAAAGGACGACTAGGAGAGCGAGAGAGAGCTGCCGGATCGACATGGCAGCCAATCAGTTTCTCAGAATTGGGACTACATTGCCAGAGGCGCTTTGTGTTATTTGTAGAAGGGAGGGACAAAAGAGGAGGCGCACTGTATTTGTTGGATTAGGAGATTCTGGCGTGTATTTTCTGCCTCATTTAAAAATCATCGCTGGCTGGGTCCTATATGGTGCATTGAATAGCGAAAAGAAGATGGGACATTTCAAAAACCAAATATGTATGAAACCAACCACGCTCCTGATTCAGGCTTCGTATCATAATGTGGGATGGGCATCACCAATTCATTGTACCTTTTATGTTTGCTCAATATCACGATATGTGATGGGTATTGCCAATTCATTGTACCTTTTATTATTGCTCAATACCACGAAGTTGGATGCAATCGCCAATTCATTTCCCCTTATCTTTTTTGGGTCAGAAGTTCTTCAGGTCACGGAAGCCCCCATCTGAAAGCTATTTAAGTGTATGTACTAGACCTGTGATTATTTTCACACACTAACATCTAGGGCAGTCCCCAGATGAATTAAGTTCTTTGAGGCAGGATATGTGCGCAAATGAAATACATGTGCGTAATTAAGCTCTTCTTATGCTAGAATGCCACTGAAAGTATTGCATTATTGGTTATTATGACTCAAAAGGTAATTGATAGAATGGACGACATTATGGAAGAGTCGGCAACTCTTAGTCTAACTGCTGACCAATAGGAAATAATTTGGAGAGAAACAAATAGGGTTCGGCTGTCCAATATCTGTTTGTCGTTTTGGTATTGGACAACTGACATCCGATATTCAATAGGAATTGAAATGGGTTTTGATACCAGATATCAGATATCGAAGTGATATTAAAACCCCATGGCTATCGGATGTTGGGACATATATTGGCTAGTGTACAGACGTGGCGGATATTGGATACTGGATATCAAAATCTGATATCCTGATATCGACTACAATTTCTGGATATCAATTCCGATATCCGGATATTGATTTCTGAGATCTGGATATCCAAACATCGTAATCCTATTATCCCATATGGAAGAAAAACTAATTTGCAGAACAGGATATCAGATTTAGCTAATAACTTAGAAAATATGATGACTCATCAAGATGGGGGGCTCCAATTATTTTACAAAACACAATTGTTAATAAATTATATTAGAAATTTTTGATAACTTATGCTACTATTGTAAATTTTATAATGTATTTTAGAAATTGTTGAAATATATTATACATACTTTTTTATTCATGAATATATCAGTTGTTTTATAATTGCATATTTCCAAATTTTATATTATCTATACTTCTAACTTCATTTATCATACATAAATATTTGAGAATCTAATCTATTGATTTATTCTATATTTCATATGGATGGAAATATACATGGTCGGCAAGCCAATCACACATTCCAATACTTGTTCCATGTTCATTAACAGAACATATTCTTAGAGTGCATGTGTGATACTTATAGTGAAGTCCATGAATACATGATCCGACTTAGTGAATTATGATGAGATCCTAATATGGAGATCAATAGTCTTTAAGCATGTGTGCTAAATAATGTTATTCAAAGGGTACTCAAGAAGGACATCAAATGATGAAGATGGAATAACACTATCTAGCCTCACTCCTATGATGAGTATGGCCGATCCCATATCTATTAGTGTGGAGACACTAAGGTTAGACAATGGGTGCTCTTTAGTGGAAAGAGTTTGCTGAATTTATCTGTACGAATGCCTAAATTGTATTATACCTAACGATCAATCATGTTGATTCCCACCACGGTGGTGTAAGTGGAACTTCAATTGAGACACCAAAGATGTCTTTCGGGCATACGGTTGTACTTTCATTGAAGGTCTCTAATCATGGGATTCTAAACAGTCTTAGTATGGGTGCATCAAGGAGTTCATGAAGATGATTGAGTAGTCAAGATCGGATCGTTCACCCTCGTTAAAAAGGAGACAGCTCAAGGAAGATGATACGATGAAGTCCATGGCCAAGGCAATGAATATCGCAGAAGGGTTATCCGATTATCTTTTAATGCATTAGAAACCAATTGGTGTTTTGACAATTGACCATACACTAAATCATCCTAGGTGTGTCAAGTGGTTTAGCGACTATACATACACACTAACTGATGATGAACATGTTCTATGAGTGAATCGATACACACTTATTTTTATCTTCTAGAGCATGAGGTTTCGCTTGGAACACCACGAGTTGGAGACTCTACATATTGATTGGGTTGAATCGATTTGACATTAATTAATCTATATGATGATATAATTCATTAACTTGGAAGGCGGATAAAGGTTATTGAGCCATAGAATTGTTAAATAGACTGATACATGGGCTAAAAGGTCACACTCAAATAGTCTTTTGGACGTCAGACAATATACTAAACTTTGGGGTGATTTTTACAAAAAATATTAATAGGGGAAGATCTTGAACGAAATTCACTCAGGTCAGAATTGTTTAGGGGCCTTCCTCTTATTATCCCTCCTCCACACACTCCCACTCCACTCTCGATGCGATCAGTATGGCATAACGACGATGATGAAGGGGAATGTATTGGTATATCTAGAGGTGAGCATATGAGCCGCTGGACTCGTGTCGCTCTATAAGCAAGGAATTCACAGATGTAATCTGTGCACAAGTTCTTTGTTTCATATTTTTTTGTCGATGCCGTTTTGATTCTGTTACGAGTCTTCTGATGCATAAAATTGTTATGTTCATCCAGATCAAGGACTCTAGAACTAACATCTTCATGGTTAAGTATGAAGTGACATATAGACTTCTGTGTTTCATTATTTATTAATAAATTATATTTTTCAATTATTGAGTGAATGGATTTGCTCCATACTAAAGTATATGTTGCAAATGACTCACTGTTAATGATAAAGCGAGTGGTAGGTATATCATTTAACTATTTATAAAAAATAAAATATCTTTAATCCTCAAGTGACATAGATAACTCTATGTTTATTTTTAACCTATAATGTTTAATTATTGGGTGAATGGATTAAGTTCACATTGGAGTATATATTTAAATTGATTCATTGTTAATTATTAAGAGAGTGGAATGAAACTAGGTTTATTCATGAAAGAAAAATCAACAGTCAAAAATCATCAAGTTATTACAAATTATTACGAACCCCTATTTAAACCATAGAGATAATGCTTTAGCTGCTATGAACAATGTGTGTTATTAAGTTGTGATCTAATGTGCAATATAATGCGGAATAAAAAAAACTGATTTTAAGGACACATAATCGTGGTTCGTGACATGACTCTGCTCTAACACCATTGTTCCTGAGTCTTGTTGTGTGGCTGAAAAAGGTTGAAAAAATATATAATTTATTGAATACGTCTTAATTTTTATCAGATAATAGTTGATGAGCAATGAATCATAAGTTGCTTAGAGTGAGTACTAGTCTGAAGATGATGACTGTTTCTATCACAATAGTTTTCATACTTGGATGCAATCGTTATTGATTAGCAAGACCCTTAGAATCAAGCTATGTACTTCTTTGATTGTCCAAGAAGCTGACCCAAGTTGTCTCAACTTTTCATTGAGACGATCTACCTTAATGCGTAGATTAGTAAAGAAAGGATATCACCCCATATTTTTTATTTTATTAACAATAAATATACATATTTGAGCCATTTAAAAATTTCAAGCAATATATTTCTACTGAGACGGAAAGTATCCACTATCATCCTTCATTGATTTTTTTTCTATAACTACTGTGCATGACAAAGTTCTGTTTTGGCTAATTCAGATTCTAAATGATGTTTTTGATATTATTTCAGTCAGTGATTAATTTAATTTAATGGCATCCATGATTTGGAAACTCTTTGTTTTAAGTACATGCTGTTGCTCCATGAAAATGGTTTTTTGTAGACCAGCATGTAGCATCACACTTGATGTATCTAATTGGAAACATCAGTCGAATGGTAGTGTCTTTAATAGTTGGACTAAAGGGTTATTCAAGTCAAAATATTATTTCTAGCTGTACCCTTCACATACTAATACAGATTTGTATTTGTAAACTTCCCTGGTGGGTTTATATTGTAACATAGAAACCCACACGCATCCAATCACATGGAAGTTTGGAATTCTAGGAATCAAGGTCCATGTATTGTTCAGCATTAAGCCTTGATACTCTGTTGACATTATGCGGATCGCGTGTTTATGTTTGGTGAGTTCCATAACCTCCATAATTTTTTCTACGAGAGACAACAAAATGTCATGTTGAGTAGAGCAAAAAGCGAGAGTTTTTTAATGAGATCTAATTGTTTTGCCAGAATTCAGATTGTCATGAAAAGAGAGTTACGTCCAGCACATGGCAGACATATTTGATAGTTTTAGTTTCAAGACTACTCCTGGTTCATGCATGTGGTCTAGAGCTGGAAAGATATCAGGATTTTGATAATGTTTGAACGATGTATTAGTGACGGATTCAGGAACCATTTTAAATGAGAAGCCAGATGATTGAAGAATGAGTGTTATTTTTTAATACATCTACTACAGCCATATGGATCTCGTGGGTATTCAATGTGTCAGTAGAGTTTTCAGATGGGGATCAAAGCAATCAGTATTATTGTATTAAGAGCAAATGACAAGGGCAAATTACCTTCGTAACCAAGTAAGATGAAACAAAATAAAAACATTATCTGTGTGTAGTAGTGAGGGTAAGTTTTCTACAATATGTGTACCACAACAGATCCGTTTTGTTTAAGGGAACTCTCACAATATGGGCAATGATTATTCCCTTTGGTCTTACATAGTTTCATACTTTCCTACCCTGTCTGGTTGTAGATAACTAAATGGATTCTATATTATATTTTATATGAAGGTTTGGGATAAGTCACTTTTCCTTTTAATAAGATAAAACATGTATATTTACTATATTCATCAATAAATATAATTTAATAGGACTAATCTGACTACAAAATCGTTGAATCGGGTCTAGACAGGTCTGAATGAATCATTTATATGAATTTATTAGTAACAGGATGAGTCAAGGGAAAAGGGAGCTGATCATATTTGACAACATGTCAAGAATTATATAAACAATGAGTATTGAAGTAGGTGAAGGGTATTCCAAACATTTTGGTAAAGAAATCTGCTAAGTACAGTAGAGAATGGCCACTTTGTGGTTTATGTAAACAAAATTAATTAGGAAACTCCATCATCACACCTGTATTGAGTCATCATTGATTGCTTGACTTAGCTTTTTCCAAATATAACTCTTTCTCTGCTGGAGTTGGAAAAAGCTGATCTAAAGTAGGGAAAGCACTATATCCCCATAAGATCTGGGTCTAACCCTTTTCCAAATCTGACTATGCAGCCATAAAAGAATGTCTTTGACCTAAGTATGCAGGAGCATAGGAATTCTTCAGGCTTTGGAAAATATAAATAAACTGTTTTATAAGTAGGACATTCTTCCATCTAGATGGGATAGACACTCATTTAGCACTGGTCCTGCAATATTAGTTATATCCATTTGACTTAGTTATTTTTCAAGTCTGTTATGATCTAACCTGATTGTCTCTGATTTGAGTATATATATACAATTTGTTTTTTGGGATTTCAGGAATTTCTTTTATTTTCCGCTTATGTCAGAGAATAAACATTTTTTCTAGCTGGTTGACGAGCTACAGCTCATTTAATTAGTTATGGAATACCATTATCTCTATGTGTCTCATTAATCTCTCTCCGCGTGTGATTCGTAAAATAGGATTCTTTTAGTGGTATAATTTAAAAGGAAATTAAATTAGTATTTTCTAAATAATTAAAATAAATTTCATTGAGCTATACTATAGAGAGAAATGAGTAAAACAAAACAGCTTGCGGTTTTGCAACAATAAAAAAATATTTTGACCAATGTACGCTATGACAGCACAAAAGCTAGTGCAAATAGTTTTTCACAATATTAATAGTTTTTTTGAACCTTTTGTGTTCAAGTGGGTACAGAGCATATACTATCTACCTGTGGGTTGGATATCCAAGATCAATAAAAATGTGAGGGCAGGTAGGATTACCAAGATACACACAACAATAGTAATACATATCATGTAATATCCAAAACGCGTTATTCCTACACAAAATGTATAAAAATATACATATGAAACAAATTATGAGCTTGTATTTCCTTAAGGTTCAGATGCAGAGTATGCCTGGAATCACTGATTAAAAAAATCACTATCAAGACTGAATTAATTCTCATTTTTTAACCGCACCTTTGTTTTAGAAATAAGGAGAAGAACCCAAGAAACAAAGAAGAATACCCATTTCGTACCTAGTTAGTTAAATTTCAGAATAAAGCATAGGTTATATTGTCTAGCAATAAAAAATAAGTATTTTATTAAAGTTAAATTATAAGATATTACCAAAGGGAGATTTTTCAATTTAATGAGAATGCGATAAATTCTGAAGTGCTTGCTTCAGAAAATTGGATATCCTCCATCTAATTTTGGGCTGTACACTCAATTTCAAACCCTGAAAAGTATTCTGATTGTAAAAGAGCCGTATGAGAGGAAAGTTTCAATTACACTCCTGGAATAGAATTGAAAAGAGTGATGTTATCGTCGACTATAAATATCTAACACCTTTAAGTGCATTTTCACTACAAGTGATATACTTGAAACAAAGTTAAAATATGGCTTTTGTGGCTCGAATGTGTTGTATCAACCGATAGGGTTTGTAACTATTTTTTAAATTACTCTCCAGTAGAGCATGAGGGTTTACCTTTTGATTTGCCATAAGCAGAATAAGAGCTAGCATAAGGTTATTCAAGTTAATATCCAAGCATATTATATGGTTTTTTTGATGTATGTTCTTATATAAATTTACTAGTTTCTGAAATATTTGTATCAGTTATTTACATAGGTGGGTGAAATTTTTTTCTTCCATCTATAGTTATTCCTACTTTTTTCTCAAATTTGCAGTTACAGTTGGTACATTTATCATATTAGCTAAACCTATTTGTTCCTCATTTTTGTATCATAACAAGATGGACTACTCTGAGGTTGAGAATGGACCAATAATTAAATTTTGGATTGAAATTGCTTTCCCAGGTGCTCTTCGAAATCTATTATTGATAAATGTTACCAACTTGTTTCATTGTAACATTTATAAATATTTAGCCAAGACAATGTTTTTTGGTTACTAACATCTATCAAACAAGACAAGAGAAAAAAACATTAACTTTCAATGTCATGGATATCTATGAGATATGTCCTATGGTTGCTGGATTTATGAATTATGGCCGAGAAATAGTACGAGCCCCAAGATTTATCGTTCAAGGTTTTATGATAACCTTATCTCATATGAGTCATTTACCAAGAAGTATTCAATATCCTTATGAAACACCAATCACCTTAGAGCATTTGTCAGTTATAATTCATCTTAATTTTTATAAATGCATTTCTTGTGAAATATAAAATTTTTTATGTCTTACAAATCTACCCATTTTATATTGGAGATTAAAAGTAATGTTAAAAAGAAGCAGTTGCTTAATTATAATATTAAGAGGGCATGCAGATTTTGTAGGATGTGTGTTTATTATATTCCAACAAACTGTTTATCAATGATTATGGAATATCAAATTTCTGCTTAGGGTTGCCACAAATTGAATTATAATGCAACTCTATTGAGTTCTTTAACTATATCCAAGACTGTAGACTCCTCCGTTCAACCGATGATTCATTTAGTGATAAACTAAATAAAAATATAAACAAGGACATGCATCTTCATTTAGGGAGGATTAAACCTGAAAAATGATTGATCTGATATTTCATATTTAAGATATTTTAATGTGATCTTAGGTATATATATTTTTAACGTTTATTAGAGACATATTTCATGTCCAAATAAAGAACAAAAAATAAACATAAATCGGAATAATTATATTTTATTGAAAAAAATTGTAATGATAAAAATTCATAAACGCACAGGATTAACAATAAATAAGGATGAATTTTAATCAGTTGTAACATATATGTAACAGAAAATAATGAAAAAATTCAAGATTATGCTAAAAGGTGATCAAGAATTTCAAGTTATGAATCAGTTTATTTTAGTCATTATACATAATGGATTTCACTAAACTTATATATGACATTCTCTGAGGTGATTGTCAGATACGTTCTGAAACCCGGGGATCTCTGAGTAGTTTTTAATTTACCAAAAGAAATTATTCTCCCATTTTATGAAATTGGTTTGAATCAGTATGTAGGATGCACATATTATCTAGATTATTATGATTGCTCAAAAATAAATCATAATCTCTTCGACCTTAGGTTATGAGAGGATCTTGAAGCACATGGATTATAAAAAAGGTCAATCATTGATTTGTCTCATGTCAACATCATATTTATTTACTATTGATTTTCTAAGGACCAGATCAAACTTTATTATTTAAAAATTGTGAGCTTATAGATCTTATGGAACATTTGATAAAATTTATGAGGTATGTATAGTGTATCGTTAATGTGTGCGTGCCTGTCCGACAAATGTCTTGGAAATGCAACCTTGGGGTGTCTGCAAATCTAAGCACTTTGCTTCCACTCCAAGAGCTGAAGAGTGTATAGGTTGTAAGAGATGTCTATCCACTAGTCCAAAAGATATTTTGTGTGTTTGGGTGTAGTAAGGAAGTGGGACATGTCAGAGTATGGGACAAGCTTACTAATACATTAGGCAACAAAATATTCACTTGAATAATTCCTGTTTACTTACTGATATAAACGTGTACCCAAATAATTGTATTTTATTATGTATTCATGTTCTGTTCATGTTATTTATCTGATATGTATTCATGTTCTGTTCCAAGTAAAGAGTTCCATTGTAAGTTGAAATTTTAATAAAAGCAATACATAAATCTTTAAACCTGAACCATTCTCTATTTGAAAATGATCATTTCCATAGTATCCTTTATGTTGTCCAGTTATGTTTTGATCAGACAATACATGTTCGATTGATTCCCCATCAGAATATGACAATTAATTTTATGAAGAATTTAATGGTTGTTGAGGAATCATGAGTTTTTAAATTTGAAAATATAGTTTTATATCTTGACACACCTTGGCTCTATGGCCAAACTGTAAGCACACTTGAAATCCTGCCTAAAATATTTTTCTCCTGGCCTCCCACATCCATGATTTCAAGGATACCCTTCCACATCCCTATTTCATATTGAGAAGTTGTCTTTGAAGTTTCATCAGCCTACTTGGATTCCATCCACAAAATTTAAATTTTCTGATGCTTCCCGGTAATCAATTGAATTTCCTTTTATATGAAATGACGGATTCAGGTATTGTTTTGTAGGCGAAATGCACTACCTGTTGATCCATTCTATATCATTTCTTGAACTTTGTATTTTTAAAATTTTTATTTATATGATTCCAGTTGAAATGGGTAGATAAATACCTTCTACCAATTTCATCAAATCATACCCATTCATAATTTCCAGTATTTCATTCCTCAATATTCTATGATGATAATTTTCACTGTCGCATTAGTCATCTCAATGTGCACATATGGCTATGATACCCTAAAGAAAAATGGTTTGGCTCAATAATAAAAAAGTGTTGAGAGTAAAATGAGAGAAGCAGAGAGAAAGAAAGATTTTAAATAATGAGTTTTACATCATTTACTTCCACAAATATTCTATGATGATATTTCTTTGTACTTATATTACCTATAATAGCCACGATAATTACAAATACATATGTAAAATGATCCTTGCGGTCACATGTACATACAACACCTATAACAAGACTAAATCTAACAATTGCTTTATGTCCTATCTATTCCAAATTCAAAACCTTATATTTAATATTTCTATATGAAGTCGTATATTTATACCATAGGGCTGAATCTTATTTCATGCATCGAGTGAAGACGTTCAGATCTCACTAACATATTATTAAAGATCATGTTGGCCCAATGATTTGCTGATCTGGAATTATGGAGTCACTGACTGGTTCTCATAGAGGCTACAGTACTATCTTAATTTCTTATTTAGATGTTTATTACTCTCCTGAGATTAGTGGGAAGTAGATATAAATATTGGAATTGTGTATTGCACGACTCGTGCAACTGCCATTCTGCACATTACGAAGCCCTTTGAGCAGTTGTTTTTGCAATTTAGTGTACTTTTTTTGGGGAAAAATGATGAAATGAAAAAAAGGTTATTGAGTGAGGAGCATAACGTGTGGAATATGTGATTGTAGGCAAGGTTGAAATCGGTATTCCAATTTTTGTGACTTTCACAATGGCAAATGGTGGGATTAGATATTCCATGGGATTGAATTTATTTGAAGCTATCAAATACTGCAAACAGCACTAATACCAGTCTCTTATCACTACCTAATATATTGAAAAAAGTTTTTTTTTGCATACTTCATAAGAAAGAGACAAAAAGTGAAATTTATAAATACCTGCAAGTGCTTTTTTTTAATTGGCAAAAAACACAGTGCTGGGTATGTCCAACCTTGCGGTTGTGCCCGTAGACCAATCCAGACGGGTCCTGGACCACCCAGGCAGATTTTATATATAAGTAAATTGTTAATCAGAGTTTATAGGCGTGGAGCGAGCATAAATATCCCACTTACACTCAGAGCCCACTTGTCCATGCCCATGTGCAGGAAGAAGACAAGATACATAAGTGATACCTGGTAGGTGCTTGGAGAAGGTCACTCCTGCTGGCGTCTTTCCAAGTCCCCCCGCAATGGTGACGATGCATAGTGGAGACCTCTCCGCCATCGACAGGTGGCATCGATGAGGAGCGAGCGCTCCCGCCTCAATTGTTTCATGCAATAAACTGATTGTAGTGCCCAATCGTCGGGAGATGATCATTCATGCTTGCATGAGTGGAGGGAGCCGGCGTAGCAGATGCGATGCTTGGAGTGTGCACAGTCCAACCTGCCATCCGTTGATCTCAACGTTGAGGTGCGCAGCAAGTCAGACTATCAGCCTAGAGGATGAGCTCTCCACAAGACTTTAGTCACTAGCCTTTAAAGGATATTTAACGCATTTTCCTCATAGTTTGCAAACAGCTAATGAAGCTCATAAAAGGATTCTCATTTGCCTTACTTATGGTGAAATGAAAATCTATAAAATCAAAAATTTCAATGCATATCTGGGTGTCACGTATGTCTCAAGAATGACTACTTGCTCTTTATTACGTGGTTCATGATATGGTAATTGATGGAAGAAAATGAATTATCAAAGAGCTAATATGCTACCATATATACTATTAATAATGTGGCTTACATTGGTACCGCATTAACTGGCTACTAAACTCTAAATTTGGAGAAATTGATTATTCGTTATTCCATTTACATGTTTATATGTATAATAGATAAGGTTGGCTTGTAGACGTCACTCCAAGAGTAAATTGGTTAACTATACTAATATATTGGGGCATGTTATCAAACATAACTGATTTATTTGCCTCCAAACAATAAACTTTAAGGTGTGGAGGTTTTAAATAGATCTCCTCTCCCACCTAAAGTTTATATTCTGTAGTAAAAAAATATGCACATTCTTCTTCTCCCTCATGTCGTGGGTGATTTATCCTCTGATTGGATCATCTGTGGCAAAATAATGACTATGGATCAATACCATTACATAAAAATATCGAGGAGGTTGGTCAGAATATGGATCAGATGGCTATGTCTAAAGGCTAGAAACTTGAAGATCATAAAACAACTTATAGAGGCATCCAAACATTACAGATCCATTACATGCAAAGGGTATTGGATGATGATTCAATTTTATTTTTTTACATTTTTACACTTTAGAACCACTTAAATGTAATCTGAAGCATTTCATTAGAACTAAACAATCCTCCTTGCTTCAAATATAACAACACACCACAACAGCCATTTGTATTCTCTAGGTAGCTCAATTATGTTGCAATTTGACAATAAGTATTTTCTAATTTATTCAAAATTTTAAGTGGCTCATATTGCTTGTCTTACTTTAAATGATACAATCATATATAACTAACAAATTAGTTTAACATACACAAGATTATTATATTCCATTAAAATAACTCAAAATTTCACCACAATCCTCAAATAAATAATGCATAGAACACCATAAACTGGATTCAGCATAAAGATAAATATATAGTAAAGGTGCTCTTAAACTGTTGGTTTTACTCATCTGTAAATATGTTATATTGGGATACAAGGCACATAGTTATTTAAAAATGTATAACTCGAGTGCTTTATTGTCTGACCTAGAAATAATTGAAACAAAGCTATTAGGTACCTTTTTCTGCCATACATTTTGCATGAGTTTAGCATCCGAGTGTTGAATCTAATATATTATATTTTATTACTATAGTGCTAATTTAAGATTTGATTTATCTTGGAAAAAAATATATTTGTTGTCTTAATTTTACTGGTTTAGTACATTTTTGATTGAATCTTGAATGAATTAAGGAATGCTTGTATTATTCATTTGCACAATTTAACACCAAGGGTAGTCCCCGATGAAATAACAACTATGACGTTGGAATGTCGGAGAAGGCACTCCACCATTTGGCAGTGTTGTTCTCTAGCTCACGTATAGAATGAATGCAATTTTCTTGCATGAGACACGGCAATTTTGTGTAGGGGGCACCTGAACAATGCAGAAGACCACTGTCCCTGTTTGAGGAATACTGGGTCATCCGTCCTATTCTTGAGAAAGGAACCATGCAAAAGGGACTGGATCTAAGCCACGTCGCGACATGGTGAAGCTTCACAGGTAAACGGCTAGGATTCAATCAAGATAGGACAAAAAGATAGATGGCTAGGATTCAATGTAGATAGGAAAACTGATGGAGGATTAGGATTTAAGTTGATATAGCCATTATAGCGTGTTATAATGGCTAGGATCGTTCAATTTGTTTATAACATACTTATAGTTATAACATTAAACTACTATAAATAAGAAATAATGTGTAAAATTTATTTTGTGCATATAACGATCTTAACTGCCTCGCTTTCTATCTTCCTGCGATCTTTCCTTTATTCTTCCTCTGTTCTTTCTTTTCTTCCTTCATTCGCACACGAGGTACGGACAATGTCAACATGGTATCAGAGCAGCCGATTGTCAATGCTCGACAAAGTCACATGGGAGCACTCATTGCGCCCTCATCCTCTCCGTCACTGCAAAGGCAAGTCACAATGAACATTCCGCCAGGAGCCTCCGTTCTAGTGCGGCTTAAGGACGACAATAACCAAGTATGGAACAGCTCAGTCATTCCAATCCTAAATGGGTATGAGCTATTTACATTTATTTAATATGATCCACCTCCTTTGATTTTTCATTCACATGGTAGAATTATGGAGAATCCTGATCACAAATTATGGTCGAGAAACGATCAAAAGGTTCTAGGATATGTCAGAATTATGAAGTTCATTCTGCCTTGTCAGAATCTGCCATTCCTTGTATAGCAAAGCCAAAACCACCAAGTATGCTTTGAATTTGCTAGAGAACCCGTTCTCCAGTAGAATCAAAGCTCGAATCATGGAATTACATAGACAGTTTCATACCAGCTAAAGGTAAAATGACTATAGATGAGTATGTCAGGCCTTTCCAATTAATATTAGAATTTTTTCCTAGGGCCAAAATAGACGAGGATACAAATAATTACATGTTCTTGAGAGGATTGGGGTCTGAATACAGTGAGTTGGTTTTATGCTTTACTTCTAATCTTGATTAGTTGAAATTCAAAGATATTCTCATTAACCTTGAGGGGCATGAAGTTTACCGGGAATATCAAGAAAATCCAAAGACAAACATCTACCCTCCTATGGAAAATGCAAGTCAGACTCAGGCGGGACCCATGTCAAATCAAGCTCAACGAATATAAAATCACTATGCAATGGGATAAAGTCTGAATGGACGGAGGGGACGAGGCCAATATAATCATTTCCAACCCAGGTGTCAAATTTGGGCTCAATTTGGTCATAGAGCTCTTGAGTGCCAAGAGTTTACAAGAATGCAAATTCTGAGATAGACAAGACTTGGTCATCAGATAATCCTTTATGCCACACAATAAACTGCTGAGATAATGAGGCCTGGTTTCCAAAAAGTGGAGCAACCGACCACATGACTGAAAATTCAAGTCTGACTTCAAATGCAGCCGCCTATCAAGGAAATGACCGACTACACATTGGTAATGGTAGGCGTTTGAAAATTCTGTCACTAGGATATTCTAAAATCTTAAACTTCGATAAACATCTCTTCCTTAAAGATGTCCTGCATGTTACTGAAATAAATATTTTTTTTTCTGTTCAAAAGATAACAACAGCTCATGATGTGTTTGTGTAATTTCATCATTCTTACTGTCCAGTGAAGGACAAGAAAACAAGCCTAATCCTGCTCAAGGGAACAACTGGACATGGTTGTATTCATTGAAGCCCGATATGTAGCAACCAGCTACACTGGTTAGCGAAAGGACAACTTCAGACGTGTTGGCATTCTAGACTAAGACATCCCCAATTCAGAATTTCATAAACAGTCATATAAAATGTTGTCTTCCATTTTTACAGTTTTCAAAACAATATGTTTGCGATCCTAGTAGAATTTCAAAACAACCACTTGAAATTGTTCATTCCAACTTGTAGGGACCTGCACATATAATGTGAAGCTTTGGTTTTTCATACAATGTTGGATTTGTTGACGATAATAGCAAATACACATGGTTATATCATCTGAAAAAGAAGAGTGAAGTACTGGAAAACATTGATGAATTCAAAGTAAGAGTAGAAAACCAATTATCTACTACAATAAAATATTTACAATTGGATTGGGGAGAAGAATTTTAGTCTCTTAACTCATATCTGAAATCTCAAGGAATTGTTCATAGAGTTTCCTGTACTCCTGAACAAAATGGTACAGCAGAAAGAAAACATAGGAATGTTATTGAAACAGCTCTTGCTACGCTCCATCATGCACCTATGCTAAAGAAATCTAGGATGAGGCAGTAGTCACAGCTACATATCCCATCAACAGACTTCCAACACCAGTTTTTGAAAAAAAGTATCCTTCAAAAATATTGTTTGAAAATGTACATGATTACTCTTGTTTGAGAACCTTTCGATGTCAATGCTTCCCTCACTTGAGACCATATTCAAGCAATAAGATGGATGCTCGATCAGAAAGTTATGCTCTACTGGGATATAGTCATTTACACTTTGAATGCAGATGTCTCTCACTTCTGACAAGTAAAATTTATATTTCCAGGCATCTTATTTTTTGATGATCATATATTTCCATATGCTGACAATCTATTAGCAAGTAAATACTCAGGATTACTTGGAAAACTTCCCTCCGTTCTATCTAACATTTGAAGCATTGATAAAATCCAAAACAAAACAGCTTCTGATTTTGCAGTAATAAAACATATCTTCGCCATTGTGCAGCATGACAGTACAATATTATTAGTGTTTTTCAAATTTTGTGTAGATGAGAGTACAAAACCTATCCCATCTATCTGTGATTCAATATCCAATATCAATAAAAATAAGAGGGCAGGTAGGATTACCAAGGTATAGAGAACAATAGTAAAAGATATTATGTAGAATCCGAAAAGTGGCACTCCGGCATGAAATGTATCAAAAAAGACGTTTGGATCAACTTATTAGCTGGAACTTCCTTATGATTCAGCTGTAGAGTATGCCTGGCTTCACTGATTAGACAAATGACTATGGAGACTGAATTAATTCTCCTTTGTATACCATAGTGTTTTAGAGATGAGAAGAGGAATCAGAGAAATAAAGAAAATACCCCTTTTCTATCCAGTAAGTCATATGACACAACAAAAGATGGGGCCTATTGTCTAGTGACAAAAATTAAGTATTTTCCTCAAACTGGAATAATATACTCTTACCAAAGAGAGACATTTCATTGAATAGACATGAAAATTAACTCCAAAGTTCCTGCTTACCCAAATTGAAGTTCCGTGTCAGAGGGACATTTTAGGTACACTTATGGAAAAATAACGTTACCATGGACTTTACAAATGTAACAGTTAAAGTGCATTTTCACTACTGTTGATATACTCAAAGGAAAGTTAAAATCCGGGTTTTGTTGCTCGAATGTGTTGCATGAACCATAGGGTTTATAGTTCTTTTTTATTTAATTTCTGGAAGAATGTGTGGGTTTTCCTTTGGATTTACAATAAGCAGAATACGGGTTAGCAGCAGGTTCTAAAATTGAATCCTCATGCATATATTAAACATTGTTTTATGTGGTTTCTTACCTACGTTTACTAGTTTCAGCATTAATTGTATCAGTTAATTACTTTGGTGGGTAGAATTTATTGCGTCCATCAGTAGTTATTCCTACATTTTCCTAAATTTACAGTCACAGTTGGTGCTTTTATCATATTACCTTAACCTATTTGTTCCTCATTATTGTATCATAATGAGATAGACTACTCTGAGTTTTGAGAATGGACCAGTGATTGAATGTTTGATTGAAATTAATTTCCCAAATGCTCTTGGAAATCTATTATTGTTAACTTCTTACCGACTTGTGTCATTGTAAATTTAGTAAGTATTCGGCCACAGTAATGCTTTTCTAGGTTACTAACATCCATCAAACAAAAGCGGAAATGTCATTGATATCTACGAGACGTTCCTATGGTTTCTGGATTTATGAATTATGGCTAAGAAATCGAGGGACCTTCAAGGTTTATGGGTCAGTGTTTAATGATTACCTTATATCATAGGAGTCATTTACCGACAAGTTTTCAATATCATTATGAAAGATAATCGCCGCAGAGCATTTGTCGGGTCTAATCCATTTTAATTTTGACAAATGTGTTGTTTGTAAAATATGTGTTCGTTTATGTCCTATAAATATACCGGTATACATTCGAGATTAAAAGTAATACTAAATCTATTTATTTCTTAAATTTCTTTCCCTCGCCTATCTGTTGGTAAGTCCTATAGTGTAACTGGTACAGAAAGTGGCCGATGTGCGGTACGGTCCAATTTGTGGGACTGCACATCGGACAGTTCTACAGTCTTTTGCACCGCACATCGACCGTGGGCGTGTGCGGTGCGAATGTCTCATTTTGTGCGAATATTTCTCTCTCGCGCTCCTCTCTCTTTCTCTCATTTGTCTCTTTGCCTCATTTTCTATCGTTCCTCATTCTATTGCCCCTCTGTCGTTTCTCTCTCGATCCTTGTCTTTTTGCCCACGTTCCCTGTTCTCCTCTATTTACTTCTCGTTCCACTGTCTCCCTCTTTCTCTAGCGCGTTCTTCTCTCTCTGTCTTTCCTATTCCTATCTGTTTCTCTCTCTGTCGTTCCTCTCTCTCCCTCGTTTTCTCCATCCTTGTCTTTTCTCGCGTTCCTTGTTCTCCTCTCTCTCCTTCTCGTTCCATTCTCTCCCTCCTTTTCTAGCGCGTTCTTTTCTCTCTGTCTTTCCTATTCCTCCCTGTTTCTCTCTCTGTCGTTCCTCTCTCTCCCTCGTTCTCTCCATCCTTGTCTTTTCTCACGTTCCTTGTTCTCCTCTCTCTCCTTATCGTTCCACTCTCTCACTCTTTCTCTATCGCGTTCTTTTCTCTGTCTTTCCTATTCCTCCCTGTTTCTCTCTCTGTCGTTCCTCCCTCTTCCTCGTTCTCTCCACTCTCTCCCTCTTTCTCTAGCGCGTTCTTTTCTCTGCCTTTCCTATTCCTTCCTGTTTCTCTCTGTGTCGTTCGTCGTTCTCTCTCTCCCTCTTTCTCTCTCACTCTCCATTATATCTGTTTAGCTACGCGCTCTATCACTCTCCTCTTTCTATATGACGATGCTCTCTCTCTCTCTCTCCCCTCTGGCGCTCTTTTCTTTCCTCTACTGCCCTTTTTATCTCTCTCGCTACCTCTGTCCCTCTCGGTTCTCTCTCTATTCCTCTTCTCTATCTCTCTGGGCCTCTGGTGTTCTTGTCTCGCTCTGTCGTTCCTCTCTCTCCCTCTTTCTCCGATTCTATTTCGAACTCTTCTCTCTCCTTCCTCTCTGTTTCTCTTCTATATCACAGTTGGATCACACTCTTCTCTCTCTCTAGCTCTTCTCTCTCTCGGTTGCTCTCTCTCTCTCTCTCTCTCTCTCTCTCTCGCTCTCTCTCTCTATTTCTTAGCCCTTTCGCACACTCAACTCTCTCGTTTTCTTTCCCGCTCTCTCACTCTTGTCTCTCTCACTATATTCATATGTATCTCTTCTCTCTCCTGAGTATTCAGCTCAGCCCTGGTTCTATCATTAGTCCACTTCGCCTATCTTTTTGTGCGATTTGGTGCGATGTGTGTTGCCATTTGTTTGCACAAATTTGTACCGGTCATCGAACGGTGGTTTCGTGCGACCAAAAAACACACAATGACCGAACAATTTGGACCGCACCGCCATCCCTAACTTATCATGATAAAGTGCTTCACTAATCACCTGCATTGGTGGACCTTTGTGTCGTTTTCGACATTTGTTTGTGTCGTTCTTATATCTCATTGAAATGATTTTATGTAAGATAACAACTACGAGAGAAGAAGAAAGAGAGGATCAATGTGATACTGCACTGTAATATCTTTTAAATTGGGTTGGATGAAAGTAAGCGGGATCCATGCGAGATAGATTGGGTTCAAAGTAATATCTTTACGACTTTGAGTTGGTGAAAGTGATTGACTTTACCATCTTATTTTAATCAGAGGCCTTTCGTCCTCGGGATAGAGTTTGAACCGAATTTACAGCAATATTTGTCACCGTCGTGGATTCGAGGGCATCAGATCGAGCACGTGATAAAATTTAAAACGAATTTATACCAGTTATCCATATCGAGAACAATCGTACCCCACATGAACTTGTGCTTATTAGGTCTATCAAAAAGTCGGTACTCCACGGTGACTCCCAAACAGTTCCCGGCTTTCTCATGTGGAGGTTGAAAAAACAAATTTCGTAATTGTATTCCAATTTGCGAGATAATTCAGACCCAATTGGCGCCAGTTGGCTTCAACGAAGATCAGGTCTAAATGGACAAACCAAACGGGGAAATCACAGAGATCAAATCCCCAAACACGGACAGTGGTCTTTTCCTCTGTTCAGGTGAACTCTTCACGTCGTCGGCAATTCATAATCCAGGATGATTACAGCAGTCTCCCGCAAGAAGATTGTACCCGTCCTATTAATGAACTTAAGAGCCATAATAACAAATAAATACCTGAACACGTTCCGATAGCACTGTAACACGAAAGATATTATATTGTTCGGGGACTGCCCTCGACGCTCGGATATCCGAATGAAGAGTGCACGCATCCCCACGACTAAGGTCTTTACGAAAAACGATTAATGATCATATCTCTCCGGGCCCCAGTAGACACATCCAAATAGATTTCCTCCGGAGTAGGGCCCCACTCATGACCTTGAACACGTTTGCGGACGGGACAGTAAGTTGGCCACTCCTACTTGATGATTATATTGGGAAGATTTGTTTCACACGTAGTTGGAAGCTGTAGTAAAGTCCCCAGTTTTTGCGAGTTCAGTTAGAGAAGAGGAATATTAAAACCCGTCTGACCACGGCAGAGCATACGGCCCAAAGTGCCTATTTTTCCCGATAGTACTCTGCACCCTCTTTCGTCTCTCCCTTTGTATAAATAGCGGGGAACTACCCTGCTGGTGAAGTACCAGTTCTGAGGAATCCTTTGGCAGTACAGACCTGCTGCTCCCTCCCGCCCCACCATGTCGACCATGCAGCTCTCTCTTCCCCACCTAGTCTTTCTTGTTCTATTCCCATCCGTCTGCCTGGCTAACGACATTCTCTTGGGCGGGGAAGCCATCTCGACCTCACGATCTCTAGATTACAACGCGTATGAGCTGGTCATGCAAAGCGACTGTAACCTAGTGCTATATGACAACAACAGGGCAGTATGGTCCTCGGGGACCAACGGCCGAGGATCAGGCTGCCGGGCGGATATGCAGAGGGATGGAAACTTCGTGATATATAATCAGGCATACCGTGCTGTGTGGGCGACCAACACCAACTACGGTTTTAACAGCGACTATTACCTCGCCCTCCAGCCTGACCGCAACGTGGTGCTCTACCAAGACGGCCGAGCAGTCTGGGCTACCAACACCAACATCTTCGGCGCCGGAGTCACCATTGCACCGCAGAAGAATGTCACGTCCAGCAGCCCATAGTCTATTGTCGCATTTCCGCATACGTAAATAAGCTGCTGCGCAGCAGCCATTCCTACCTTTAGGAGTAGGCGCACATAAATAACGCGTGCGATCAGAGGCTTGTAATATGCTCTGCTGGCTGTTACTTTCCTGGCGTGGCACTCATTCCTCTTATACACGTCGTGATCAGTTCAATGTAACTCGTGTTGTGGGACAATATAATCAGAATTGCCTGTGGAATCCTAACCTAGGTTAGGTTAGGAGGAAGAAGATGGAGAAGGATGATGAGACCAGAGGGAGAAGAAGAACAATAATCTCATAACCTAGAGGTTACACGAGAAGGGTCTTTGTACCCTAGGAGAGAGAAGATGAGTAAGGCTAATGGGCTAATAGAACAGGGCCCATTAGCCATATAGGGCCTATCTCACTAACATTGCCTTTTTTTCACTGGTGTTTAGCTCGGATGTGTGTTTAGTCGACAGAACAGGTTCTTTTTTATTTATCACATTAATAAACGAATGTTAACCATCTTAAAGTTTAGATTTTCTGTGACATGGGCGTAGATCATTTTTCGCAAGTTTTCCCTATCGTGAGAAAAGACAGCAGGTGAATTTTTGTCGTCGTTTCATATCGCATGTCTTTGAGTGTCACATGTCGTCAAATATGTTTTATGCCGACTGGATATACCCCTCTCTAAACCAATTCCCCTGAAAGGAATAACCAAGATTTGAGTTCAACTTCCGAATATTCTTCCGCTTATCTCAACTTGTTTTCTCAGGACAAGCGTAGCTAGTTAAAAATGAACTGATCTCTTGTTGGGTACCAAAAAAACCAATTTTGTTATCTATCGGATATTAATGTGCTCTGTGCAACGAGCCTTTTCTGTCCACATATACAAGCTTGGAAGTAAATAACGGGGAAAAACTAACAGATTATTATTGTACATTGCCACGACACAAATTACATAAAAATTACGACGAGGTGTATCTAACAATGGACTACCATCCTCGAAAAGTAGCAGTCATACGAAGAAATTACAAGCCTAAAACTGTACGCGTAATTTGTTTGGGCCAACTTCAATCAGTATGATTTGGATATTTTGGGTGGTATGAAGAAAGAGGGTGCAGAATATGATCGTGGGACTTAGAAGCTGCTGTTGTCGCATGGGTTTTAACTTTTAATATTTGGCCTACTGTCTTAAATAGAGAAAAGCAGATGGGACTTTGGAACAGCAACGAATTACGTGTGAAAGAAGCACATGTTTTCCCGCGCATGCTGGCTATCGTGAATTGCAAATGCTCCATTTTTTGTCCGGTATCTATTTGGCTCAAAAGTTCTCAAGGCCATCAAAGTCCACGGGCTGAAATCTATTTAGATGTATATACTCGGGTCATGGAGAGAGATCATTGGAAAGGGGACGGTCATCAAGAATCATTGTTCCACAAAGAACTTAATTAAGGAATGCTTGTATTCTTCATTTGCACACCTTAACATTAAGGGCAGCGGCCGATGAAATAACAAATATGACTTTGCAATGCCAGAGAAGGCATTTAACCATTCGGTATTATTGCTCTGTAGCACGTGTATAGAAGGCAATTTTCTTGCACGAGACAGCGTGATTTTGTATAGAGGGCACTTGAACAATGATGAAGACCACTGTCCCTGTTTGAGGAATACTGGGTCATCCTTCCTACTCTTGAGAACGGAATGATGCAAAGGGGACTGGATCTAACCCACGTCGGAACACGGTGGAGTCTCACAGGTAGACGGTTAGGATTCAATCTTGATGGGACACAAAGACGACTAGGATTCAATGTAGATAGGAAAATGGTTAGAGGGTTCTGATTTATGTTCATATAGCCGTTACAGCCTGTTATGACGAGTAGGAAACTTAGATTTGTCTATAATGTACATGCAGTAATAACATTAAGCTACTATAAATAAGAACAAATGTGTACGATTTATTTTGCGGAATATAAGAATCGTAACGGTCTTGTTTTGTGTCTTCTTACGATCTTCCATTCCTTATTTCCCCGTGCTTTATTTTGTTTCCTTCTGTTAAGTTTTCTTGGCCGTTGCACAAGAAAAGGGAAAGAACAAATAGTAGAGAAAGAAGAGAAAAGAAGAAAGACTTGAACACGAGTAGTGTAATGATGGTTGTATTTCCCGCACTTTTGTTCTTACAATTTGTGTGTATTTATATAGTAAATATATCTAAAAATAGTTGACGGTTCCAACGGCTATATCCGTTGGAACTTCTCCAACGTAATTTGAATATACGTGTCATCCTGTCCGTTATAACGTCAGGGTTGCACCGATCACGACCGTTGATCGGTGCAATGATCTCGTTAAGTATTGAGATCTAATCCTAGCCATTATAACGATTCTACATTTGATCCTATCCGTCTATATTTGAACCTATTCTATCTTTGATCCTGGACTATGTTTGAACCTATATTTGTCCTATCTTCTATCCTCTATCGAGTATATCGTAAGTAATTGATTTTACTAACTAATCTGTATTAGATCCTATCATGTTGAGGCGATTCCATAGCTCAGTGTGGCTAGTTGCGGAGCGAGTAAAACTCCTCCTCTTCACACCTTCATTTGCTCAATCTGAGCATGGTATCAGAGCAGCCTATCGTCAATGTTGGAGAAAGTCACATGGGAGCACTCACCGTGCCCTCATTCTCCACTGTCACTGCTAGACAAGTCCGGCGAACATTCCGCCAGGAGTCTCTACTTTAGTATGGCTCAACGACAGCAATTACTAGGTCTGGAAAAACTCATGACGACAATTACCAGACCGGCTATATTTCTCCTATATAGAGAACTCCAAAAGCTATTAATAAATTATTTTATGGTATGTATTAATAGTTGTAGGAACTATAATTTTGATCGTAATATTGAGGTTCACCATTTTATTTTGTAGCTGCATTTTGAAACCTCATCCAGCTACAAAATAATATTGACGTTCAAAGAATGAATCATGAGGTTCGCCTTCGTGTACTTCTTGATGCACCCGAACTAAGACCGTTTAGAATCCCATGACTAGAGACTCATTGGCCATAGCCAAAGTACAACCGTCCATCCACAAGACGTCTTTGGTGTCTCAGGTCTAAGGACCACTTACACAACCGTGACGTGAATCAACGTGATTGACAGTTCAGTATAATACCATTTAGGGATTCATTCGAATCGCTTCAGTGAACTCGCTCCACTAAAGAGCACCACTATCTATCCTTACTGTCGCCACACTAATGGCTACGGGACAGGCCATACTCATCATATGAGTGAGGGTAGATAGTGCTATTATATCCGGATACTTCGATGTCCTTCTCGCGTATCCTTCGAATAGGAGTTTTTAGAACACATGCTTAAAGAGTAGTAATCTCCGTATTACGATCTCATCATAATTCACTAAGTCCGATCATGTATTCATGGACTTCATTATACGCATCACACGTGCACTATAATGAATATGTTCTATTAATGAACATGGATTGAGATGTGGAATGTGTGATTGGCTTGACAGCCACATATATTTCCATCAGTACTGTCATGTTGTACAATGGCGAATATTTTTTTATTACTGCAAAATCATAATCTGTTTTGTTTTATTTTATAAGTTTATATATTTTTCTTATTGAAATTATTTTTAATCAATAAAAAAATCATTTTGATAACTTTAAAGTTTAACGAAAAGAATCGTACTTTACGAATAACCCGCAGAGAGATATTCATAAGACAAATAGAGGTAATGGTATCGTATAACTAGTTAATTGAGCTGTAGTTCGTTGACCAGCTAGAAATAATATTGCTTATTTGATTCATAGCCTGACATATGTGGCAAAATAGGTGCAATTCTTGAAATGTCAATCCAAAAAAAAGAAACGTATATACCCAGATGAGTGAGAATCAGATGAGACCCAAAAGACTTGAAAATTAAACATGTCAAATGGAAATGACTAATATTTCTGACCCAGCATTTAAAAAAGTCTCTGTCATGTAACATATAAAATGGCTTAGACCATTCCTACATATAAAAAGGTTGCAGGCTATCAGAGGAAAACATATTTTGCTGCCTGATAACTTGCAAATTAACATGATTAATTAATGAATTTTACTTTATATTTATGTGTTTTAATGACTATATTTGCATGTTATCATATTAAAATAAAGATAAATCATTTAACCTTTCATTTTATTATTAATTTTGATTTTTGATCCTTAATTCTACATCAATCTAAAACATTTCTGCTTCATTAGATTATTAATTTAGGGTCGAATTTCATCTTTTCCTCAATTTCTTCACTTTCTCTCTCTAGGTTAATCTGTTTAGTTTCTCTCTCTAAATTTTGATTTTTATTGTTTAGGAATTTAATTCAACATATCAAAAACCTAAAAATAAAATTTTTATCGAAAATTCATCTATCTTGAAGTCCAATTTAAAAATCCCTTTCTTGATTATTTAATTCCCAATTTTAATTCATAAAAATTGTTTTAAAATTTTATAATAATTGGGAAATTAATAATCGGAATTAATCTGATCTTAAAATTAAAATATTCCTATCTTGAATTTCCTGACCAAAATATTTAAAATTAAATAATATTATTAAGCATAATTAGATTATTAATTGCAAAATTTATTTATCTTTGAATTAATTCATTGAAATTGGATTAAGATTCTCATTGTTGCTTCCCTCTGGTTTGACCCCTTACTTACTCTATATTCATATTTAGTGATTAAGGGAAATTATAAATTTTATTGTATAAGTCTAAAAGCCCAAACAACAACATATTTTACGTACATTTTCAGACTTATCAATTGGCGCCGTTGCCGGGGAGGCACGGTTTGAATTTTTTTAAAAAATTTTTTTTTTGGATTGATCACTCATTTTTTTATAAATTCTTGAATTGAATTGAGTTTTGCAATTGTCTTGTGATTTTTAAATAAATTGTGGAAATTGAAAAAAAACGTGTCATTTCTCTTCATCGTATATTTCACTTTTCTTGCTCATCTAAGCTGGTTGTTCTGATATTGGTGTGTTTAACATTGCATGAATGGTAGAAGGTCTTTAAAACCTTATCTAGTGAATCTTGAAACAATCAGTAGAAGTCCTAGCATTGATTGTATTTTTAAAAGCTCCGAAGGTGAAAATCGACATATTTGCGAGGTAATGGAGGATAACCAAAATTTTAGAGCTGAACAAGCAGTTAAAAGAATGAGATTGAGAGAATTTTCTGACCCTGTAGAGAGTGAAACCTACACTAAAATTTCTGCTCCTTTACCTGAAAATGTTAATTTTAGAATTTACCCGAATATGATCAATCAATTACCTACGTTTTATGGAAAATTTAATGAGGAGCCTTATGAGTTTTTGGAAGAGTATAACCAGATATGTTCTGCCTATAGTTATGCAGGTGTTCCTCAGGAAATTCTCAAACTCAGGCTATTTCAATTTGCTTTGAAAGATAGGGCCAAAGAGTGGTTCAAAGGGGTAGGTCAAGAATTTCAATCTTGGAGTGAGATTCAATCTAGCTTTTTAAAGAAATTCTATTCTTATGGAAAGACCACTTTAATTAGGAAAGCTATAAGAGATTTTTATCATGGAACTGACACTCTAGGAGAAGCATGGGAGAGATTTATGTCACTTACTAGGAAGTGCCCACATCATGATATTCCATCTCATGAATTAGTTCAAATTTTTTATTGTGGATTGAATGATCAGGAAAGGCATCTAGTGGATATATCGAGTGGAGGAATGTTCCTTGACACTCATGCAGATGAATCCATGAAACTGATGGAAAAGTTAGTGGAAGATTGGACATATCGTGAAAGTTTTTCGTACACTAACCGAAATGCAGGTCCAAAGCGTGGAGGAATCATTGACGTCAAAGCAGTTGAGCTGGAGATCAGAATGGATAAGCTGGAAAGAGACATGAGCAAGATTGGTAAAACAGTAGAAGATATGAGCAATAATTTTAAAACTTTTTTGTAGGAAACTAAAGGAAAGGCGAATACATTTGAGGGCAACAATTCTACTAACACCCCTTGTTGTTTTTGCTCTAGTAAAGAACATTCTGATGAGACTTGTCCTATGGTTGAACAGGTTAATGCATTTGGGAGACAAGATGCAGGACATAACCAATGGAATGCAAGACCTAATCAGAATTGGAGCAGAGTAAACAACAACTTCGCATCAAAGCAATTTGCTCCGCAGCCATATCAGCAAAAGTTTCAAAATTTTTCTAAGCCTTTCTACTCTCATCCTAACAACAATAATGACAACACTAACTCTACTCTAATGGATTTTATCAGGGAAATGCAGGAAGAGAGAAAAAGTATGCATGAAGAAAGGAAGATGTTGATGCAGACCTTAGAAGAACACAAAAAGGAAATTGAAATGCTCAAGTGAGGACAAAGCGTTCAAGCACAACAACCTGCTCTCAGAATGAAAGGTAAAACAGAAGAAATCCTTCTAAGAGAAGGACATCCAGGTCAACTCCCTACCCAACCTAATATTAATCCTAAGAATATCATGTTGTGTGTAGATAGAAATTTAGAATCATCATGTTGTGTGTCTTCCAAAAATACTAATGAATCTTGCATTAGTGAAAATAATAATGTTTCATCATGCACTGGTTTTACGAATAAATTTTTATATTGTTGTGAAGAAGATATGAATAATGATGAGCAAGTGCATGTAATTTCAAAATTAAGAAGTGGGAAAGTTTTGTTGGATACTCATGAAAAGGGTGTAGGATTGCAGGAAGCTAAAGATAAAGAAAATGGACAGATGGAAAATGATCAACAAGAGAAGGGTTGCCAGGACAAGGAAAGGCATCCAAGAATAGCAGACCCTAATCCAGTTGATTATAGGCCACCCATTCCATTTCCTAGTGCATTAAATATAACCAAGCAAAAACTAGAAAATTCTCATTTTCTTGAAATATTTAAAAATGCAACCATAGCTATTCCCTTTACTGAGGCAATACAAAATATTCCTTCTTATGTAAAATATGTGAAGGAATTATGTACCCCTTCTAGGAAGCAGAAAAGGGTACAACTTTCTGAAAATATTATTTCAATTTTTATTGAATGATATTCCTAGAAAGAGAAGAGATCCAGGGGCTCCTCTCATTAAATGTGAAATAGGAGGGATGGTTTTTAGCAAATCACTTCTTGATTCAGGAGCTAGTGTTAACATAATGCCTAAAGCTTTGCATGATAAGTAGGAATTTGGTGAATTTGAACCTATTTTTCTTGAATTACAATTAGCCGATGGTTCAATTAGGCAGCCTTATGGAAAATTCAAAGATATTATTGTGAAAGTGGAGAATTGTAAATTTCCTGTTGATTTCATAGTTGCAGATATGAAAATAACAGGAAATTTGAGCCATGCTCCTATTATTCTAGGTAGACCATTCCTAGCTACGGCGAAAGCTACAACGGATTGGGATAAGGGTACAATGGAACTCAAAGTAGGAGATGAAAAAATTGAACTATCTATCTCAAAATTAATGAAATTCCCAAAAGACACAAGTGAGGATGTTTGCTTTCTAGGGTTGGTAGAAGAAGATGATTTTGATTTTGATCCATGCTCTTATGATTTATTTTCTTGTGAATCTAATGAATGTTTGAATGAAAAATCTTCCATGCCAACAAATATTTCATTACATTCTGAAATTGAGCTTAAGCCTTTACCTTCATCATTGAAATATGCTTATTTAGGACCATGCAATTATTTCCCCGCAATTATATCATCATTGTTATCATCTGAACAAGAATTAGAACTTTTAGATGTTTTATCTACTTACAAATCTGCTTTAGGATGGACAATTGATGACATTAAGGGCATTAGTCCAAATATTTGTGAGCATAGAATTTTCTTAGAAGAAAATTCTAGAGCAACGAGACAACCTCAAAGGCGACTCAACCCGCACATGTTGGAGGTTGTCAAAAAAGAAATCATGAAATGGCTAAAAGCTGATTTCATTTGTGCCATTTCAGATAGCCCATGGGTAAGTCCTATTCATGTAGTACCTAAGAAAACAGGAATAACTATGACGAAGGATGAAAATGGTAATGAAGTTCAAACTCGAGTAGCTTCTAATTGGAGCGTATGCATAGATTATAGGAAGCTTAACTCTGTGACTAAGAAAGATTGAAAGACTGCTATGTTTTCTGATTTAGTTATACATTACCATTCATTGATCAAATTCTTGAAAGACTTTCAGGTCAAAAATTTTATTTTTTTTTAGATGGATAGTCAAGATATAACCAAATTGAAATTAACAAAAGTGATCAAGAGAAAACAACATTTACATGTCCAGTAGGTACTTTTGCATTTAAAAGGATGCCTTTTGGGTTATGTAATGCACCAGCTACTTTTCAAAGGTGTATGACTGCTATGTTTTCTGATTTAGTAGGGGATTGCTTAGAAATTTTTATGGATGATTTTTCAGTGTTTGGTTCATCATTTGATATTTGTCTATCTAATTTAACTAAGGTGTTGCAGATATGTGTACAGAACAATCTGGTTCTAAGTTGGGAGAAGTCCCACTTCATGGTGGAGGAGGGAATTGTCCCAGGGAATCATATCAGCGAGGATGGGCTAAGGGTGGACAGGGCCAAGGTCGAGGTTATCAAGAACCTCCCCCTACCCACAACCCTAAAGCAACTTAGGGGATTTCTAGGGCATGCTGGCTTCTACAGAAGATTTATTAAAGATTTTGCTAAAATTTCTAAACCCTTAACTAATTTACTTTCTAAAGATACATTATTTGCTTTTGATGAAAATGCTAAAGCATCCTTCTTGCAGATTAAAGAGGCTTTAATTCAAGCACCATTTTTACAAGCTCCAGATTGGGGTAAGCCTTTTGACATTATGTGTGACACTTCTGACAGTGCAGTGGGAGCTATTTTAGGACAAAGAGTTGACAAGAAGCCAGTTGCCATCTACTATGCAAGCAAAACTTTAGGAGGACCACAGGTAAATTACGCAACTACTGAAAAAGAATTGCTTGCTATTATTTTTGCCTTAGAAAAATTTCATTCTTATCTGTTAGGTAGTAAAATAATTGTCTTTTCAGATCATGTAGCTTTAAAGTTTTTATTGAATAAAAAAGAAACCAAACCTAGATTAATACAGTGGATTTTACTTTTGCAAGAATTTGATTTAGAAATAAAAGATAAACGTGGGATAGATAATACTGTTGTAGATCATCTTTCTAGATTATCTACAGAATTATCTATTCCTATCCATTATGATTTTCCTGATGAATATATTTTAGAAATTCAAAGTAAAAAGCTTCCATGGTATGCTCATATTGTAAATTTTCTTGTCACAGGATTAGTACCTAATGATTGGGATATTAATGATAGAAAGAAGTTTTACAAAGATATTAATTTTTACTATTATGATGAACCTGAACTTTTTAAATTAGGTGTTGATCATGTGTTTAGAAGGTGTGTACCTGAGGAAGAACAATGGAGCATTTTAGATGCTTGCCAGTCTTCTTTATGTGCTTGACATTATGCTCCTAAATTAACTGCATTTAAAGTTTTAAATTGTGGATTCTTTTGGCCAATCTTATTTTCAGATGCTTTTAAGTTCTGCTCTAGTTTTTTAAAATGTCAAGCTGTGGTGAATATAAAAAAGAATGATAAAATGCCACTATAGCCCATCATTGAAGTAGAAATATTTGACCTATGGGGGATTGATTTTATGGGACCATTCCCAAATTCAGATGGACATGAGTACATCTTAATGGGAGTTGATTATCTTTCCAGATGGGTTGAAGCAATCTCCACTAGGTCAAATGATCATAAAGTAGTGCTTAAATTCATTCAACAACATATATTTTTCAGGTTTGGTTGTCCTAGAGCAATCATTAGCGATGGAGGAAGTCATTTCAACAATTCTCAATTTAGAACCATGCTTAAAAATATGGGGTTCAACATAGAATCACTACCCCATATCATCCACAAGCCAATGGTCAAATTGAGAATTCAAATAGAGAGAATAAAAAGATTATTAAGAAGATTATTAGGCTTGATGGGAAAGATTGGTCAAGTAGATTATATGATGCTCTATGGGCATATAGAACTGCTTACAAAACACCCTTAGGGATGTCTCCTTATAGGGTTGTTTTTGGTAAAGCATGTCATCTTCCAGTTGAAATAGAACATAGAGCTTATTGGGCTATTAAGAAACTTGATCTTTCTTTAGATGCAGCAGGAAAACAACATTTATTGCAGATGCACGAGCTCCAGGAGTTGAGGAACGAAGCTTACGAAAATTCAAGAATCTATAAAGCCAGGATGAAGCATTTCCACGACAAGAACATTAACCGTAAGCATTTTCAGAAACAACAAAAGGTTTGGCTTTATAATTCAAGGTTGAAAATATTTCCAGGAAAATTAAAATCGAGATGGGATGGACCATTTATAATTACTGACATATATGATAATGGAGCTGTTTTGATTTTTGATCATAAGACAGAGAAGGAGTTCACAGTAAATGGCATGCGATTAAAACAATATGTGGAAGCTGAAGAATTATCGCAACCTACATCAACAGTATTGCTAAATCCAATCGAACCCACCGTACAGGAAGCATCAACTTAGGATTTGGATTCTAGAACTTTTCTCTTTTTGTTGCATTTTGATTTTGCAAATAAGGGGAATCAACCTAATTCCCTAGCTCTCAATTTTTCTTTTATTTTGTTTTCAGTTATAGCTTTTCCAGGAATAAAGAAGAAGATTAAGAAGTACAATTCAGACACAACAAGAGATGTCGGCTCATCATTAGTAAGTTCTTCAAAGATCACGCCTAAGCAGGTTTGCAATTCTGAATTTCTTAATTATAATTTTAATCCATACCCATGCATTGAGGACATTGCATAAATTAGTTGGGGGGAGAACATTTCATGTGTTTAGGAGTGCAAACCTTTAATTTTCTTTGTGCTATATAATTCCATGTGTAATTGAAAACCCACCTTTAGGAGATATTCTTCATCCATGAATTTGAATTACATGTGTAGGGAAGTTTGGCTTTATATAGTGGATCACGATCATGCAAAAAATTAAACAAACCTTGATTTTGGATAATATGGGAGTCAATTTCCAAATGTATAGGATATCTAGTGGGTGTGTAGGGGATAGGAAAATCAAAGGATTGAAGGACTATGTTTCAAAATGCTAGAGAGTTGAGTGAATTGTGGACCCCCACCGCACCACCATTCACAGAGCCGATCCTACTTGAATGTTTTTATTCTTTCATTGAGTCAATCTTACTTTATGCTGGAAGATAGGCATTTCTCCAAGTCTATAAGCACAGATTTTCCTTTTCTTGATCTACCTTGTCATTCCACTTACCATGCCATTCCACTTTGTCATCCATTTGTTCAACCATGAGCCATTTACCTATCCACTTTCTTAAACTTTTCTCTAACCAAATAGCCTTTCATGGATGGTAGCCATCTCCCAAGCCATTCTATCTCCCTTTCTATGGGATCACCTTTATCCCATCTCTTTTCACCAATTCTGTCTAATTTCGCTCTTCAAATTCTTATTACCTCTTCTTCTCTTCAATGATAACTCTATTCTGTTTCTCCTTTTCAAAATGTTTAGTATTTTCTTTACCCCTTACAAAAAAAAAAAAAAGTCCTCAAGTTCAAGTAAAATATGAGAAAAAAAAGAAAAAAAAAAGAAGAGAAAAACAAGTGGGGATTTTTGTGATAGGCATTAATAGTTTATTAATTTTGTTTCAAGTTATTGAATCTAGTAAGGGCATTACTCATGATTTATTTCTTTCTATTTCTTTCTCATTCGTCTAAGTCTTGGGAGAAGGCAACCTAAAATGATATATCCTCGATAAACCTTTCATTCAAAAATCCATCTCTTCCCCTTTGAGCATGGTATCTTTCATTCATTCTTTTCTCTGACCCATGCCATCACACTATTTGATATTCTGTGCTAAACTAGGAGGCGGAGAATGTCTATATTTCATCTTATAGTTGGAGGAAACTTAGTGGAGAATTTTAACACAAGTAGCTGCTACCCAGAAGAGAGTGATCTTGATATGAGTGGAGAGAGGTCCACCACTTGAAGAGTCCAGTGAGGAGCATTCTGGAGAGAAGTACATCTTTATATTCATTTCATTAGCTCTACCCAAAACCATGAGGACGACACCCATATTCCTGACAAGGTGAAATCCAAATTGTCGAGGAGAGTTTCCTTTGAGCACGTTATTGATAATTCTAACACTTCATGCAGATGAATGAGTATTGATGGATGAAGAAATAATGGTACATTGCTAAGGGACTAGCAATGATTTAAGTGGGGGGGTATGATAACTTGCAAATTAACATGATTAATTAATGAATTTTACTTTATATTTATGTGTTTTATTGACTATATTTGCATGTTATCATATTAAAATAATGATAAATCATTTAACCTTTCATTTTATTATTAATTCTGATTTTTTATCCTTAATTCTACATCAATTTAAAACATTTCTGCTTCATTAGATTTTTAATTTAGGGTCCAATTTCATCTTTTCCTCAATTTCTTCACGTTCTCTCTCTAGGTTAATTTGTTTGAGTTTCTCTCTCTAGATTTTGATTTTTATTGTTTAGGAATTTAATTCAACATATAAAAAACCTAAAAATAAAATTTTAATCGAAAATTCATCTATCTTGAAGTCCAATTTAAAAATCCCTTTCTTGATTATTTAATTCCCAATTTTAATTCATAAAAATTGTTTTAAAATTTTATAATAATTGGGAAATTAATAATCGGAATTAATCTGATCTTAGAATTAAAATATTCCTATCTTGAATTTCCTGACCCAAATATTTAAAATCAAAATTAAATATTACTTGATTTTGATTAATTAAAGAATATTATTAAGCATAATTAGATTATTAATTGCAAACTTTATTAAGCGTAATGGGGTCTAGAGCTGT
The DNA here is from genome assembly GCF_029677425.1 of Wolffia australiana. Classification (NCBI taxonomy): domain Eukaryota; kingdom Viridiplantae; phylum Streptophyta; class Magnoliopsida; order Alismatales; family Araceae; genus Wolffia; species Wolffia australiana. The sequence goes on along the minus strand of NC_135837.1, from coordinate 10,574,104 downwards.
CAGCAACCACAAGCTGCTGAAAAATCTGGTAAGCTATTTGGTTATTCTTGTTAGGCATTTAATTGATTTAGAATATTAGAATAATCAGAAATTATACAATCATCTCATCAATCCATTCCCTCAAAACTGATTTGAAGCATAAACCCGTCAATAAAACAACTTCTCATTCAGGCATATCTTCAAACACCTGGTGTGCGCGTTTTGTAAAAAAATTTTAAATACCTATTAATACGCCTAGAGGCTGCACACATGAGTAGCTTGACCCGTTTTACTCCTGCATCCAACAAATCACGGATGCGATCCGTGGAAAAGGTACTCGTTTCAATGTTTTTTTCGATGCCATTCAATTTGCAAAAGTCTTCCGCTGCGAATCATTTTAATTTGTTCATCCAGAAATAGGCCTCTAGAACTCAACAAAATGGATCTACTGCGATACACATATTGTAGAAACCTTAGTCTCACAACTACACGCAGATAATGTTTTTATTTTGTTCGATGTTACTTGGTTACGAAAATAATTTGCCTTTGTCATTTGCTCATAATACAAGAGTAATGATTGCTTCCATCCCCATCTCAAAACTCTAACGACAAATAGAGTACTCATGAGATCCACATGGCTGGCGTAGATGTATTGAAAAATAACATTCATTATTCAATCATCTGGCTTCTCATTTAATTATGGTTCCTGAATCCATCACTATTACATCGTTCGAACATTACCAAATTCTAGATATCTTTCCAGATCTAGACCACATGCCTGCACCAGGTGTACTCTTGAAACTAAAACTATCGAAGATATCTGCCATGTGCTTGATGTAACTCCCTTTTCATGACAATCTAAATTCTGGCAAAACAATAAGACCTCATTAAAAAACTTTAGCTTTTTTCTCTATTAGACATTACATCTTGTTATCGTTTTAGAAGACAGAATGGAGGTTATGGAACCCACCAAACATAAACACGGGATCCACATAATGTCAACAAAGTATCAAGGCTTAATGCTCAACATTACATGGACCCTGGTCCGCAGAATTTCAAACTTCCATGTGATTGGATGCAAGTGGGTTTATATGCTACAATATAAACCCACCAGGAAAGTTTACAAATACAAAACTATATTAGTATCTGAAGGCCACAACTAGAAAGAATGTTTTGACTTGAATAACTCTTCAGTCAAGCTATTAAAGACACTACCATTCGACTGATGTTATCAATTAGATGCATCAAGTGAGATGCTACATGATGATCTACAAAAAACTATTTGCATGGAATAACAGCATGGACTTAAAAAAAAAAGAGTTTCCAAATCATTGATGCCATCCAATGAAATTAATGCACTGACTGAAAACATTATCAAAAACATCATTTAGAATCGGAATTAGCCAAAAGAGAACTTGGTCATGTACATTATTTTATAGAAAATAAATCAACGAAGGATGATAGTGGATACTTTTCGTCTCAATAGAAATATATTGCTTCAAAATTTTAAATGGCTCAAATATGAATATTTATTGTCAATAAAATAAAACATATAGGGTTCATATGCTTTTTTATCAATCTATTTGTTGAGGTAGATCACCTCTAAGAAAACTTGAGACAACCTAGGTCAAGTTCCTGGATAATGAATGAAGTACAGAGCTTGATTCTAGGGGTCTTGCTAATCAATAACGATTGCATCCAAATATGAAAACTATTGTGAGATAAACAGCCATCATCTTCACACTAGTGCTCAAAAACCTATGATTCATTGCTCATAAACTATTATCTGATAAAAAGTTAGATGTTTGCAATAAATTATATATTCTTTCAACTTTTTTCAGCCACACAACAAGACTCTCGAACAATGGTTTTAGAGCAGAATCATGTCACGGACCACAATTATGAGTCCTTAAAATAAGTTTCTTTTATTCCGCATTATACTACACATTAGATCACGACTCAGCAACACAGACTGTTCTTTGCAGCTAAAGCACTATCTCTCTGGTTTAAAATGGGGATTCATAATAATTTGTAATAACTTGATGCTTTTTTATTTTTGATTTTTCTTTTATGAATAAACTTAGTTACATTCCACTCGCTTTAGAATTAACAATGAACAAGTTTAAATATATACTCCAATGTAACTTAATCGAATCACACAATAATTAAACATTACTGGTTAACAAAAAATAATTACACACAGAATTATATATGCCACTTGAGGATTAAAGATATTTTATTTTTCATTAATAGTTAATTACATATACATTCCACTCGCTTTATCATTGACAAAGAGTCATTTGCAACATATACTTTAGTATGGAGCAAATCCATTCACTGAATAATAAAACAATACAATTTATTTATTAGTAATGAAACACAGAATTCTATATGTCACTACATACTTAACCATTAAGATGTTAGGTTCTTGAGTCATTGATCTGGATGAACATAACAATTTTATGCAGTGGAATAGTCGTAATAGAATCGTAACGACATTGACGGAAAAACATGAAACAAAGAACTTGTGCACATATTACATATGTGATTTCTTGGATTCTAGAGCGAGATGAGTTGAGGGCTAATTTGCGCACCTCTAGATATATCCACACAGTCCTCTTCATCGTCGTTGTTATGCCATACCGATTGAATCGAGAGTGGAGTGGAGGTGTGTGGAGAAGGGATAGTAAGAGGGGGCCCCTAAACAGTTCTGACCTGGGTATATTTCGTTCAGGCCCTTCCCCTATTAATATTAAGTGGGTATTTTTTGTAAAAATCACAAAAATTTAAGTAGATCGCCTGATGTCCAAAAGACTATTTGAGTGTGACCTTTTATAGGCCCATATATCAGTCTATTTAAAGATTCTATGGCTCAATAATCTTTATCTATATCATCATATAGATTAATTAATATAATATCAATTTAATCCAATCAATATGTTGAGTTTCCAACGCGTGGTGTGCCAGGCTATACCTCGTGCTCTAGAAGATACAAATGAGTGTATTGACTCACGCATAGAACACGTTCGTCATCAGTGAGTGTGTATGTATAGTTGCTCAACCATTTCAGGCTCCTAGGATGACTTAACGTATCGTCATTTGTCAAACATTAATCGGTCTCTAATGCACTAAAAAATAATCGGAGAACCTTTCTCCGATATTTCCTTGCCATGGCCAAGGACTACTCAATCATCTTCATGAACTCCTTGATGCACCCATACTAAGACTGTTTAGAATCACATGATTAGAAACCTTTAGGGAAAGTACAACTGTATGTCCACAAGACATCTTTGGTGTCATAGTTGAAGTTCCACTTACACCACCAGGGCGGGAATCAATCCGATTGACAGTTAGGTAGAATACAATTTAAGGATTCATACAGTTGAATTCAGAAAACTCTTTTCGCTAGAGAGCACTCATTATCTATCCTTAGTGTCTGCACACTAATGGATACGAGATCAGCCATACTTATCATATGAGTGAGGCTGGATAGTGTTATTATATCTACATACTTTGATGTCCATCTTGAGTATCCTTTGAATAACATTAATTAGCATGCGTGCTTAAAGACTATTGATCTCCATATAAGGATCTTATCATAATTCACCGAGTCTGATCATGTATTCATGGAATTCATTATAAGTATCACACATGCACTATAATGAATATGTTCTATTACTAAACATGGAATGAGATTCGGAATGTGTGATTGGCTAGCTGGCCATGTATATTTCCATCAATATGAAATATAAACTTAATCAATATAAATTAGATTCTGAAATATTTCTGCATGATAAATAAATTTAGACGTATAGATAATAAAAAAATTAGAAATATGCAATTATAAAACAACTGATATATTCATGAATAAAAAAGTATGAATAATATATTTCAACAATTTCTAACAAACGTTATAAAATTTACAATAGTTCCATAAGTTATTGACAATTTCTAACATAATTTACCAGCAATGGTGTTTTGTAAAATAATAGGAGCCAACATAAATAAAGTTCGCTAACTTGCCTTCATGACGAGTCATCATATTTTCTAAGTTTTTTAGCTAACTCATAGTGTATATCTGTTTTGCAAATTAGTTTTTCTTCCATATGGGATAATAGGATTATGGTGTTTGGATATCCAGATCTTAGAAATCAATATCTGATTATCGGAATCGATATCCTTAAATTTTAATTGATATCGGGATATCAGGATATCAGATTTTGATATCAGATATCTGATATCCGCCAGGCCTGTACACTAGCCGATATATGTCGTGACATCCAATATCGGGGGGAATTTTAATATCCATTTGATATCTGATATCCGGTATAAAAAACCATCTCAATTTCTATTGGATATCGGATGTCAGGTGTCCGATACCGAATGACAAACAGATACCGCATTGTTGCGGACTAGGCTACGAGTTGGACTAAGAGTTGCTGACTCCTCAATAATGCCGTCCATTCTATCAATTACCTTTTGAGTCATAATGACCAACAATGCAATACTTTCAGTTGCATTGTAGCATAAGAAGAGCTTAATTACGCACATGTATTTCATTTGCACACATGTCCTGCCTCAAAGAACTTAATTCGTCCTGGGACAGCCCTAGATGTTAGGGCGTGCAAATAATCACAGGTATAGTAGGTACACTTAAATAGCTTTCAGATGGGGCTTCCGTGACCTCAAGAACTTCTGACCCAAAAACGATAAGGGGCAATGAATTGGTGATTGCATCCCACTTCAAGATATTGAGCAAAAATAAAAGGTTCAATGAATTGGCGATACCCATCTGATGGAGGACCATCCAAGAGACGCCACGAGAGGACGCCATCAGCCTTGCTGAGCTGCTCGCGTCGATGCTCGCCACCCGGGGTTTAAGTACCCCGCGTAAGCATCCTATCTTTTATTTGTTTTTGTCTTTATTTGTTTTCCTTCTTGGATTTTATGGATTGGGCCAGTGTTTTGGGCCTGTCCGCCTTATGTTTTCATTTTCGAATGTAACCGTTAACGAGAGGCCAAACCACATCCTACGATGGTTCATCCTCTCCACAATCCCACTTGGCAACTATCCTCATCATATAAGAGGATAGCATGCCCAAGTGACGATTGAGTCATTTGTTGAAGAAAGTTTCCAACTCTTGTCTTCACCATATCGTAGTTGTCGTGTAGAGAGGGTTGGCTAGCCTTGCCCACGTCGAGATTAGTACGTGGTTAGAGCCCGCGTCGCCACGTCGAGATCACTCCGTGGCGTCGTGTTTCAACGACCCGTCGAGATCACTCCGGGTTGCTTAAAGATTCAAGAAGCCGTTCTTTTCTTGAAGCCAAGAAGCCCTCCGTTGAGATCACGCTGAAGGGTCTCAAGGATTCAAGAAAGCGTCATCAAGAAAGAAGCGTCGTCAAGCTCCACGTCGAGATCACTCCGGGTACGCGTCGCCGTCGTTCCTCTCTAGTATTCCACCAATTGCCTCAAAAAAAAAACCCTCTACAGACCAAGAACGCCCTCTCCTTGGGAATCTTGGGTTGTTAGGCCCCAAGAAACGTCCAAGAAACCTCTTCTTGGAGGCTATCGTCTCCACCGCCATCATCATCCGCCGTCGCCATCGCCCTCCACCAAGATCCAGCCAAGATTCGCCCAGAACTCTCTAAGATCCCTCCAAGAAGATCAAGAAATGTCCCTCTGTCATAGTCTTCTTCGGTGGTTATTTTCAAGAAACCTCTTCTTGGAGGCTATCGCCCCCGCCGCCGTCATCGTTCGCCACCGCCATCACCCTCCACCAAGATCCAGCCAAGATTCACCCAGAACTTTCCAAGATCCCTCCAAGAAGATCAAGAAACGCTCCTCTATTACAGTCTTCTTGGGTGGTTGTTTCCAAGAAACCCCTTCGTGGAGGCTATCGTCCCCGCAGCCGCCGTCGTCCGCCGCCGCCATCGCCCTCCACCAAGATCCATCCAAGATTCGTCCTGCACTCTCCATGAGCCCTCCAAGAAGATCAAGAAATGCCCCTCTATCACAACCTTCTTCGATGGTTATTTTCAAGAAACCTTCCACTCGGAGATCTCGCACCATCCGCCGCCGCCGTCGTCCGCCGCGATCCTATTGTCGACTCACCTTCGTCCACCGGTCAACTACACTGCTTCCCACGCCATGGACTATCGTAAAATCAGGTACCTCTCTATCTCCCCTTCATTACTTCTAGTATTATTACCTGTCTCCAGTGCCGTCTTCTGCTATCCCTTCCTCTGTCCTGCTTTATTCCGATAATCATTATAGGATAGCCACCATCGTTGATCAATAGGTTTCTTCTTTGTGGTTGAAGATTAATCATTGATCCTTTGGCGTCGAACATCTTCGGGCCGTCAAACGCCCGTCGCTCCTTAGACGTCTTAGTTGGTCCAACGGGTCATTGGGAGTTTAATCTGGATCAATATCTTGTTTCGTGATTGGTATCGACTTCCATCTTTGTCTGTGTTGTCAGAATATTTCTCATTTAATGGGGACTCTCTCAACCCGACATTCATTCATTTAACTACGAAATCACTAATCGTCTTTTTTTTTCCTGTGACCTAATACGAGCCGATCGATCCCGGCCGTCGTCATATTACATCACCATCCCTCATTGTGATGTGAAGCCTGAATCAGGACCGTAGTTGGTTTCACACCTATTTGGTTGTTGAAACGGCACATCTTGTTTTTGTCATTCAATACACCATGTAGGATTCAGCCAGGGATGATTTTTAAATGAAGCAGAAAATACACTCCAGAATCTTCAAGTCCAACGAATACAGTGCGCCTCATCTTTTGTCCCGCCCTTCTACAAATAACACAAGATGCCTCTAGGGGTGTAGCCCCAGTTCTGAGAAAAAGATTGGGCACCATGTCAATCCGGCAGCTCTCTCTCCCTCTCCTAGTCGTCCTTGCTCTAGTCACTTTAGTTTGTCTAGCCTAAGGTTCAACGACTATGAGCTTTTCATACAAACAGACTGTAACCTGGTGCTCTATGGCACCAAAGAAGCCATATGGGAATCAGAGACCAAGGACAAAGGTTCACTGTGCCAGACGGTATTGGAGAGAGATGGAAACTTTGTGATATACGATTGCACATAGAGTAAACTGTGGGGAACCAACACCAACTCCTACAAAACTATACTCTTATCCTCCAGGCTGACGGAAATGTTGTCATCTACCGAGACTCCATTCCGATATGGTATACCGGGACAAACGTCACCAACGCTGGATTTAGCATTCCACGAATCTGACTTTCATCAATCCTTTGTTTTTCATAAAAAGTACGCGGAAGATCATAGCCTGCTGCGCAGCAGCCGATCATACCTTCAAACGTTGGCACAAATGAATAATTTGTGAGTTGTCTGGTGCGTAATGTGTTTGTGTTACTGTAACTTACTTTTATAGGATGGTGCGTTGTTTTCTATATGTAACTTACTGTTACAGTTACTTCACTGTAACTTTCATGCTGGGAAATATGGGTACTGACACTTTACTACTCACAGTTAAAATATTGATAAGTCCTATTTAGACCATTGGACACGTCTATCTTGTCATCCATCAGTAGGACTAAAAATAATTTTACAAGTACACTGTATTCATGAGAATAGATGGTCAGGATTAAATATACGATAACAAATAGAAGGATAACATCTAACATAGTCGGGCAAATATCATGCCTTAGATTGGGTACTGAATACACTCAGTCGGTTTTATGGTTTATTGCTAATTGTGATCAGTTCAAATTCAAAGAAATTCTGACTAACCTCAAAGGGCATGAAGTTTACCTGGAATATAAATAAAGGGCAAAGACAAGCATCTTCCCTCCTATGGCAAATGCAAGGTAGATTCAGGCGGGAACCTGATCAAATAAAGGAAAAAATTGGTATTCCATTTTCACACTTTTCAAAACAACATGTCTGCGATTTGTGTAGATTTTGTAAATCTCATAAACTTCTGTTCAATATCACTTCCAAAAAATAGAAAGAACCACTTGAAATTGTTCATTCTGATTTGTAATGACCTTCACCTATAGTATCAAATATCTGTTTTTCATACTATATTGTATTTTTTGACGATTATAGCAAATACGCCGGGTTATATCCTCTGAAAAAGAAAAGTGAAGTACTGGGAATATTCGTTGAATTGAATATAAGAGAAGAAAACCAGTTATAAAGTAACACATAATTTGCTGGGATCGATCAACACACGTTAAAACACAAGAGAGTGTAGGTTTGCACAAACGGAGTGGGATACCAATAAAATGTTAGCTATAAACTCGGTGAAAAGTACACAGGTACAATGAATAATTCTGACAATCGATTGGGTTGATGGATTTTGATTGGTCACAATTAGACTCCTCAACGTCCCTTTGGTCTAATTAGATGTCCACGACAATGAGGGGTAAAGTTACTTACCTGAAGGCATCCATTCATGTTTGACAAGAAATAGTGGCCCCACAAAGGAATTCCCTACTTCTCACACAATTGTGGTGGCCTAATCCTATTCGATGAGTTGAACATTCGTAGACAATTGGAAACACAAATTCAACCCCACTAGATAGAATAATTGAACTATGAACAAAGGGGAAGTGGTCAAACCTGACGGCTATGACCGATGTCTGTGTCACTGTAGTCTGCAAAGAGAGACTGTGTGTGGTCGAGTGTGCGCGATGCCAGGAGAGCTGTGGTAGGGACATCTAGGTGCAGTTTGAGTGCGGGCAAAGTGGCGCTTGTGTGTGGACAGCATCTTGGCATGGCACCGCTTGGGCACGGGTGACGCGCAGGTGGGGGGGCGTTGATGCTCGGGCTGCCCGGGAGGGGAATGACGACTAGTTGGTGTGGCAGTGACGACTAATGAGCCCTCACTTCAGGACAACACCCCACACTTTGACTTGTGTTGTCCAACCCCCCCCCCCCCCCCCCCCCTGAGCGAATGCAGTTGTGCCTCTCCTAGAGGTTTGACCGTTGTGGTGGACGTCGTCTGTTCATTCTTGCATGTTCTGACCTCGCCCCTTTGGACAGCTGAGAGACCCTTCCGCAAGCATGATTTGAAAGCAGGCATGACCATTTCCTGGAAGAGAGAGCAAGACAGTGGTCATTGAGAGGTTTCTCCATTCTATGGGTGACCAGGATGGTGCTTAGCTGGACATCCTGATCCCACCATTTGGACGAGGGACGCGTTCCACCTCAAGCGTGATTTCGACACTGCCTTGAACGTCCACTCTTGGGCAAACACACCAGTTACCCAAAGGTTGTCTAATCCCTCCCCCTCCTCCCCACCCCCCCCCCGGTGACCGAGCATTGACCTTTTGTAGACCTGACTAACAAGGGAGGGGGGACAGTTATGACGGTGAACCTTTGGGAATTTCTCACTATCATTGTGGACGAAAAGGTTGGGATATACCGGCACTCTACCTCAAGCAAGGCGAGAGCATGAACCCTTATGAGGCCCGTGTCGTATCCCTCCTCATTTCCCCATCTCTCCTCAACCTTTTGCTACCCGCTCTAGTGTCCCCATGCCAGTTGAGCCGTCGACGCTCTCCTGCAACTCTCCACCACACCCACTATAACCGCCGTAATAAGCGACGAGCCTACATCATGAATCATGCACTGACGAGGTACGTCGTCCTCCAGCTTGCTCATTATATTACCCATTGCAGTCTACTTTCCTCTTGACCCCACCGTGCACAGCTAGGTAGGTGTGAGAGGTAATTGGGAGAAACTACGAACGCATTTTGAGTATCTTAACGGTACGGGCGAGTCTAGAAAAACTCAAGTGGTCAAACCCAATGGCTACGCCCAATGTCCGTGACAAATGATAATCTCAATTTTAGGGTTAAAATATGTCGTTGGTGATTGAGATTATTCAATAAAAATATGTTTAACCGTACTTGAAAATACTTAGGTAGTGATGAGTACGGATCGTCTCCACGGGGAATGATGATTAAGGAATTACATTCTTATAATAGTGATGATGGATGAGAGGATTGACGAAATCAAGATTCGAGGACGTGCGCTAGTGATATAGATAAAGGATACATAATTATAAGCTAATTTAACTTAAAGAAAAGAGTAAGTGATTGTGATGGATATGACGATGAACGACGGTATGAACGAGAATAGTGGTTGTATATGGAGTGGTACGATGGCAACGATGGAGAGATGAAATAATGGGGACGTAAGAAATTGAAGTGATAAATGAAACATTGATACAAAACTATAACAATGATAATGATGATGTTGGGAGAGAAACAACATAAGGCAAAGAGACTTAGGTTGGATCCTTACATTCTGCCAGGATCATGGCGATTTGCGAGTGCCGGTAAGCTCCCCCTCTCCGCTTTTGCCTCTTCCCACACACCTAAGACACCATGAACACTCTTGATGCATCTCAAAACTCACTCGCTTTCAATCAGCCCACAAAAGTAGGAAGCAAGTTCAAGATGATTTTTACAATGATCCAGGCCTCTATTTATAGATCATAGGGCATGGATAGAAAGAGGAGGGGAAGATCAAAAGTTATGGCTGTTGGAATTTGAAGAAATCCTAGCCTTAATTTATTCTCTCTCCTCATCAATGTCATCGGTTTTGTGCCAGTTAAGAAGTCAAAGCACTTGGCATTCTATGGCTTTTTGTATTCTGTAGCTTTTCATATTTCGTGGCTTTTCATATTTTGTGCCTTTTTGTATTCAGTGGCTTTTCTTATTCCATGACTTTTCGTATTTCGTGGCCTTTCGCATTCTATGCCACATGTACATGATAAAATGACAAAAAACAAAGAAAAAATCTCTTTCTCGATGCTGACGTGGCGGCACATCGGCGCGCCACGTCACCCTATTCCAAAAACAAAAATACTTAAAATTTCATATTAAATAAAATAAAGGCACAAAAGATACGTGTAAATATATATTTGGACTCAGAAAAATCATATGTTTCCAAATTTAATATCAAACAATTCCATAAAAATCATATTCTGTCTCAAAAGTTATATTATTTTAGAATATGTCGTTAGAAAAATCTTAAAATATACAAAAATTAGAAATTTGTTCTAAATATAGATTTAATCATTTTAAGCTTGATAACATGCACATATGAGTAATTTAGAGCATAAAAAATATTCAAGTATGATAATATAAAGTACTAGAAATGCATGTTATCAATAGTGTACTTTGTGAGGATAGGCTGTGTGTGGTCGGGCACGCAGTGTGCTAGGGGAGCTGTGGTAGGGGCGTCTAGGTGCAGGTTGAGTGCGAGCAAAGTGGCGCTTGTGCAGAAACCACACTAGCGTGGCAGCGCTTGGGTACGAGCAACGCACAGGCGTGAGGGCGTTGATGCTCGGGCTGCCTGAGAGGAGAACGATGACTCGTGGGCGTGTCGGTGCTTGAGCACTAGTAGAGCCCTAGCGTAGCAACGTGATGGTGCACATCATCATAATCGCCGAAGACATCATCCGAGGTGCCTTTATCATTCTCCACTGCCTGCCGTTGCGTCCACTCAACCGACACTTCATGGCGCCAATGAAGACACCCGGTGTTAACAACCCAGGTGAATTATGCTCATCTATTGTATTTTGCTTTCTTGATTTATTGTTAGTTTTGTCTTGTGATTTTTGGGATTGTCGATTCACCTTCATTGCATGACGATGCATCCATCGTTTCATCTGTCTTTTGTGTCTTTGTCGTCATCCGGGAGGAGACCTTAGATATTTGGACCCCCTCCGTTTCCCCTTTTTTTTATATTTTTGTTTTCTTCTATTTTGTTGTAATCGGTGCCCATTATATAAGGGCCCCTCTTGTTGAACTACTTCCCCCCTCCCCTTGATGGACTCATTGTAAGGGACCCATCTTGGTCATATATAAGGCCATGATGGGCACCACGTTTATCAGATCTGGATTTTGGAGTGTTGCAGTTACCATGCTGTTAAGATCTCGCCTTAGAGAGCAGAAGGAAGCGTATGAGATAGAGAAAAAGGGGTAAAGGAGGAGACATGGAGAAAAGGAATCTACGTGCAGACAGAGGGGATGACAACTGCCTCCTCTCCTGAGAACACTACCCGTCATCCTCGCGTGATGGTAAACACCAATGTACCCCTCATCCTTGCTCGACATTCTCACCGTGTTGACGACCCGCACAAACGACATGTCTGACACACCACTCATTGCATGGTAGTTACATCTAACCAATTAGGGTTTATCCGTGAGGCGAAGATATCGTTGATGTCCTACATCCCTCTCTAGGTATTGAGCCATCGTCCTCAGTACTGACCGGACAACACCCTCGACAACACCCCCCATCACGCTGCTTGGGCGCAAGCGAGCCGCATGTGACGGCGCCCGGGCGCTAGCGATGGGCAGTGCGGTGGCACTAGGTCGGTGGGGCACGGGGAGTACATGCTGATGCATGGGCATCGGCCACTCGGGCGGGGGCAGTACGCGGGCGTGGCAGTGCTTGGATGCAAACGATGAACAGCATGGCGGCGTTCAGGCGTTGCCCGTGAGCGGGCCCAAGGGTGTGAGGGCGTAAGAGCGCTAGCGACCATGGCACCATGGCAGGGGGGGAAGGTGCTAAATGCCCAGAATCAACCCAGAATGAGGGTTCTTGGCACCTTCATGGACAAGAACGGTTCGAGAACGAGCGTTCCCGAAGATCGGCTTCAAGAATGAGAAAGGGGAGTGCCGGCAACGGTTCCTTCACAAAAGATTTTTCGTGGCTGGATGCATGGCGGATGATTTCCCACAATCTACACTAGGAAACCGTTAAACTCCCAGATGGGAGGATACGTGGCAGCCAAAACGAAGAAATCTTTCAAATCAATTTATGGCTTCTTGGGCATGCGGTTCTTTATAAAGGGTAAAAAAACAATCCAAAGGACTAGGGCAAACACAAACAAGCACATCCACAAATCGAAACAAAATTACAATTGCGCAATTATGAAAGAAAGATAAATTGGCGATGAGTCATCATTAGGCTGACTACTTGAATGACGGGTCGTGGATGCCAGCTCGTGGTGCTTGATGTGGCTGCTAGCGCGTGATGGTGTCGGTGGCAAATGGTGTCGGTGGCATCCTTTTGGGGTGGGAGGAACGTGACTCCGACGAGTTGATGGCGACGACGTCCTGCGGTGGTTGCACTAGCTCCAGCTGGAGGCATAGAATATCTCCTTCCGTGTTCAAGGTGTCTTCGGGTTGAGGTCGGCCCTACCAACACACGAGAAATTTGTGGTCCAACTGCTCCCCTATAGTGTTGATTACTTTCCACAGTGCTATATCAATGTGTTCTGGCCTCATGAGGTTGGAAGAGAAGAGGGTAGCAAGTGGATCTCACTCTCACTACTACTTAGGCCCGAGGGTGTGTGAGGGTCAACTTTTGGTGGCATGGGTTGGTCGCGCACTTAGTCGCTTACATTAAAGGTTGGACGAATCCCTCATATAGGAGGGATACTCACTGCGTAACCGTTTCATTTATCGCATGGACAATTGTGAAAGGCCCGGCGCTACGAGGATGTTATTTCGTACGGACCCCTGGAGAATTTCTCTTAGTCCGTAATCTAATCATGACTTGTTCTACCTATGTAAACTTAATTGACTGTCGTCATTTATCAGCTGCTGCTCTTTATTAATCATTTTGCAATGCCTCGCGAGAATGTATGCTATGACGCATGTTTCTAATATGCTCAGCAAATTCTAAACTTTCTTCGAAAAATCAAACATGCTGGTCTAATGGTATGAGGTCTAAAGGTATATGGGGGTAGGTCACCAGAAATAATATCAAAAGGGGTTGTAACAGTGGTATGATTTACTGAATAATTGTAGGTGAATTCCACTCGAGGTAATAGTGGATCCCATGAGCTAATGATCTATCCAACGATCAATCGTAACAGCTTGCCAAGACTACTGTTGATATGTTCGGTTTGACCATCTGTTTGTAAATGGTTAGCCACGGAAAAATTTAGTTGGGTTCCCATGAGAACCCAATGCGTTTTCCAAAAGTAGCTCATAAATTGCGCAGCATGATCCAAGACGATGGTCTTTGGTACGCTGTGAAGTTTATAATATTGTCAAAGAAGAGATGCGCAACGCGGGGAGCGTTAGAGCTGGTTATATGTCAGAACATTTGAAGACATAAAAAATGGCTTTTGAGGTATGCAAAAGGTAATTCAAAATTTTGGTAAAGAAAGCTGTCAAATAAAGGAGAGACTGGTCACTTTGTGATTAATGTAAACAAAAGAAATTAGGAAACACCTGTATTGAGTCACCATTGAGTGCTTGACTTATCTGTTCCCAACATAATTCTTTCTCTGAAGTAGGAAAAAACTGATCTAAAGTACGGAAGACCCAAGGTACCCATAGGATCTGGGTCTAGTACAATGTACGTGGCCCAAGTATGCTGGATCACATAAATTCTTAAAGCTTTGGGAAACATAAATAAACTGTTATACAAGGAGGACGCTCTTCTATCTAGACAGGATAGACACTTTTTTAATGCTGGGCCAGCAATACTAGTCATATGCATTTGACTTAGTTATTTTTCAAGTATTTTTGGGGCCCACCTCATTCTGGCTGATCCGAGTATATAAGTTTTTTTTGGGATTGCCATTTCAATATTTTGCACCTATTTCACCTCTTATGTCAGGATATGATTCACATAAGCAATATTATTTCTAGCTGGTTGACGAACTACACTCAATTAATTAGTTATGAGGTACCATCATTTTTATAAGTATTATCAATATCTCTGTGCGTGTGACTTGTAATATAGGATTCTTTTAGTGGTTTCACTTAAAAACTAATAAAATCATCATTTTCACACTAATTAAAATGAAGTTTATTGAGGTTAATTATATAGAGTAATGAAATAAAACAAAATGGCATATGATTTTGAAGTAATAAAAACATATTCTCCACTGCACAGTACGATAATACAAAGTCCCGTGGAGATAGTTAATCGCAATATTACTAGATTTTTCCAAATTTTGTGTATAAGTGAGGAAAGAACATCAAACATCTATCTGTGGATTCATTATCCAAGATCAATAAAAATGAGAGGGCAGGTAGGATTACCAAAATAAATATAACAATAGGATAGATATTATACTGTATCCAAAAAGAGGCATTATGGGAGGAAATGTATCAAGAAAGAGGTTTAGACCAAATTATAAGCTTGTACTTTCATAAGATTCAGATACAGAGTATGCCTAGATTTAATTATAAAACAATGGCAATCGAGACTGAATTAGTTTTCCTTTTTATACCACATAGATTTTTTAGAAAGAAGAAGAGGAACCAAATAAATAAATAAAATACACATTTTGTATGTTGTTAGTCGAATTTCACACTAAAATATATGGTCTATTGTCCAGTGACAGAAAATAAGTATTTTAATAAAGTTGGAATAATAAGTTGTTACCAAAGAGAGATTGTTTCATTTAATGAGCCTGAGATAAATTCCAAAGTTATCGCTTACGCAAATTGGATACCTTCCATCTAATATTGGGCAGTACAATCAATTTCAAACCCTGAGAAGACATATTGATTGTAGAAGTGCCGTGTCAGAGGGAAATTCTAGGTACACTTCTGGAGTAGAATTTTAAAAAATAATGTTACCGTTGACTATAAATATATAACAGTTAACATGCATTTTCACTACAGTTGATATACTCGAAGCAAAGTTAAAATCCCGGTTTTGTGGCTCGAATGTGTTGCATGAACCATAGGGTTTATAGTTATTTTTTATTTAATCTCCACTTGAATGTGAGGGTTTTCCTTTTGATTTACCATAAGTATAGTACAGGTTAGCAGCAGGTTATTAAATTTAACATTCAGGCATATATCATAGTTGGATTTATGTGGCTTCTAACCTACATTTACTAGTTTCAGCATTATTTGTATAAGTTATTTAGTTTGGTGGGTGGAATTTATTGCGCCCATCAATAGTTATCCTGCTTTTTTTATCAAATTCGCAGTTACAGTTGGTGCTTTTATCATATTACCTTAACCTATTTGTTCATCCTTTTTGTATCATAACTAGGTGGACTATTCTGAGTTTGAGAACGGACCAGTTATTTAATGATGGATTGAAATTTATTTCCCAAATGCTCTTGGAAATCTATAATGGATAAATGCTTACCAGTTAGCATTTTTGATAACTGTCTGTTGCTCTTGGAAATTTATGAAATATTGCGACAATGACCAACAAATTTCGGACCGGAACCGTATTGCCATCCCTAACTTATCATGATAAAGGGCTCAAGTAGTCACCAAAACGGGTGGACCTTTGTGTTGATATCGACATTTTTTTGTTTCGTTCTATGATCTCATTGAAGTGGTTTTATGAAAGATAAAAAATATGATAGAAGAAAAAAGAGAGGATCAATGTGATACTGCATTGCTTACCATGTTGGTATCCATACATACTTTTGTGTGTATTTGAGCTTCAGAGACACCACATACATACTTTAGACTCCTTAGGAATGATAATTTTAAATTTTGCTTTATACCTTTTTCAAGATTTTAGGTGTGTAAAGAATGTCCAGGATGAGTTAAGTTGTCATCTATAAAACCCTAATTATAGCTTTTCCAAGAAAAGCCTACTTATAGGTCTTCTATGAAAACCATAATTAGAAATGGTTGGGGGGGGGCGGTTATAAACCCTTAATCCCTACTCATAGTGTTTAATAACTTCTAACAGAGAGTGAAATGGTTTTAGAATGTGAAATGCATAGAAATATGGGAGAAATGGAAAATTAATCCTACTGAAATATGTAATACTTACCTCTTCCTTTAATGATGCCCCCAAGTGTTAACCTCCGTTCAGGGACATGCATAGGTGCCTTGTTGTGTTGCAATAGACACTAATAGAGAGTAAGAGAGGGAAAGAACTCGCTTTTGGAAGGGGAAAAACCCTAAATCGGCACTCATACATTTTTGCTTCACAAGATCTCCCACATGGAGAAAGAAAAGATGAAGTACAGGAAGAGCCTATTTTTTAGATATATTTATATTGTAAACCATTAGTCACGTGAATAGAAATAACAAAGGCCATTTGATCCAAAACTACCCATGGGATCTGCAGATATGGCTATTTGAATTTTAATCATCTATAGCCATTCATTTGTCTGAGTAGTTCCACCAAAATAGGAAGCCACAAGATCATGCCATGTCATCCATCATTGTAGGGCACAAATTTGACATGTTCCACAATAAGAGAGAGCCACCCATTGTTCCTCATCATTCCTTTTTGTAGGTCACGAGGATTACTTGTTCCAGAAACAAAGAGCCACCTGTTTTCCACATCATCCATCCATAGTGAGCCTTCACTTTGCTATTTTTAACATTTGAAAAATAGTTAAAAAGTATCAAATATAATCCATAGTGTTTATGAAATTCAAATTTTATTTTTCTGAAAAAGCAATATCTTTACCTGTATCTATTTTTTGGATGATTTTTTCCCCAACTTACTTATTTGTTAGTGGACTATTAATTACATTCATTATAAATTTCACAAGATACTGATTTTAATGCGATGATAATGATTTAGAGGGTATATGATTTTTTAGTGAAGATTGCATAAAATTCACGATAACATGCATAAAATCTGCTTAATTGTGTTTTAAAATGCAGGGTACAAACATTATTTATCATGCTTATTTGCATGTTATTAGGCGCATAGATGGGTTTTCGTGTTAGGGAGTCATGGATATTTGTTACATATCAATATATTATATATTATGACTTGCATACCAATCTTATTGTCGCATGGTCCCTTCTATGATGTATGGGTACGGCTAACAATTGAAGACCATAAAAGTCTCTCATAAATAAAATATAACCATTTTTTTCAAAATATTGTACGGCCTTCTATGTCACATAAACACACAACAAAGCCATCTTAATCATACTATAATGGATAAAAATTGGCGTCTGCGTTAGTTATTCGAAGAGCCTAGATTGTCCTTGGTCGTAAAGGGCAATTTTCAAACACCAGGCTAAGTGACGATGTATCATGGTGTATGCGTGATGAATTTTAATTTCAAGAAATTCATCCTGTTTGCTTGTGTTGTTTCACTTACTTTCTTGTGTGGAGAATTAAATTATCAAGGAACAAGCAATTTTAGGGTCCAAATACTATACAATTGCACTTGCCTCTACATACTAAGGGCACTTATCAAGACACACATTTCATTTATTCTTTTGGAGAATATGATCTCATATGTATTATTCTTGGTCGTTCACTCCTTCAAAAAAAAAGAGAGAAATAAAAATAAAAACAAATACAAAAATAAAAAAAAGAAAAAGAAAAATAAAAAAAATCAATTATGGGGTCTTTGTTTGTTTATTTCTTCATTCCCATTTTTCGTCTCGCATGATTTTGTTGGTCCTTGCTATAATCCTTTGTTTATGTCGATACATGCCTATCTCATCCAGATTTTTGATGAACTCCACTTCCTCATATTTGTTCACCTTCTGCTTGTGCATTCTGCCCATTCATCTATATTTGGGAGTGGGATAGTTTAAGTAACATGTACCAATCTGACATCCATCATTTTCCCTTCACCCAATCCTTCCCATGTTGATGTCATGCACCTATCTCCTCTTTTCCCTACCTATAGGTACCCATGTTTGAATAACCTTACCACACATGTATTACTTTGGTACACTCTTGATATTCTGTGCTAGAACTTGGATGAGAAGATTGACTCGTTTGAAATTTCAGGTGGAAGCTAGATATTGTGTATGTAAGATGAGGGCCACTTCTATGGAGTGATGAGGGCCACCTTTCTTTAGAGGGTGATACCTTTTCATGGTGAAAGTACCATACCTAGAGAGAAGTAAGCTTCCCTCTTCATGACCACTAGCTATTTCCATCACTACAAAGGACTTGACCATTAGTACTTTAGTATTTTATGGGCTATTTATACTTAGAGATGTGGTTGATATTCATAACACTTCATACTTGAGTCTTTTGTTTCAAGGGATGGATGGACTTCTCAAAGGCAAATCTAAGGCCCATTGCTAAGGGACTAGCAATGAATCTAGTTGGGGGGTGTTGATGACATGATAAATGAACATATGTTTTCATACATTTCAGATGTTTTTAGTATTATTAATTTATAATTTATCATGTTATTATTTGAATGAACCAAATATTTATGCATTAACTAGAAATTGCAAATTTTGCACATTATGATTATTTCTCATTAACTTCATTGACTTCTATGAAGTCAATCATTTTGATTACCAATGAGTCTTTTATAGTTCCAAATGTGCAGAAATTTATAGGAATTAGAAGATACAATTCTTTGGAAATTGGAGGATTTTTGGGAGCTTAGTGATTATCAAAATGGGCTGCAAATGATAAAAAGTGTTGTAGGCTTTTAAATGAGAGATCAGAGGGTCTTGGGCAGTGATTGACCAACCCATTGGGCCTTGAAATACGATACATAAGAAACAAACTGGAAATTACAATGGAAAGCTCTCAATCAATGGAGAAAAAGAGGCAAAGTGGCAAGAAAAGGGAATAGATAATGCCCAAAGGGGTATTTTAGTAATTTTCATAATGTATAAATAGACCTTTTCTCCCTCACTTTCCCTCATTCTGGACGTGCTCTAGCAAGTGGCTGGCCAGCAGGACATGGCATTTTTCAGAATCCAGTTTGTTCAACCTGCTCAATGTGAGTTTATTGAAGTTTTCTCTTAATCTCGTCTATTGTTTGCATTGAAAAATGCCTGATCCTGGCAAAATATAAGGATCCCTACGTGAGAGGAAGCATTGAGGGCTCAGTAAACTTGTATTGAGGCTTTACGATCTTAGATTTCTACTTTCTCCGTCACTTCCCATCCATCTATCCTAAAAATCCATCACTTTCCCACTCTTAACACTCATTCTCTCTACTTTCTCTCTCTAAATTAGGTTTTTTCTCTCACTATACCTTTTTCTATATCCATAGTTCCTCCCCTAAAAATTTCATAAAAAAGCTTCTTCATTTGCACATCCAAATTCTATATCAAATTCCTTCTGCACTCTCTCTTTATTTTCTCTCTCTATCTCCTCATTTTGGCCCTTTCTCCCTCTAGAATCTGTTCTTTCTCTCTCCAGACCTTAATCCATATCCATAGTTCACCTCCTAAAAATTCCATAAAGAGGTTCCTTCATCTACAGCTTCAAATTCCCTCTCAAACTCTCTCTACACCATCTATACATTTTTTTTCTCTATCTCTTCATTTTCTCTATCTATCATCTCTTTTCGACATTTTATCTCTCTAAAAATGTTTGTTTCTCCCTATAAAATATTTCCCTATATCTCTCTAGATCCTCAAGCATGCATGTTCTAAATTTCGTCTTAAAATGGGGTTGTTATCATCTATTTACAGGAAAACATGGTTTTTTAAAGATTTCTGATTTTTCCCTAATTTTATGTTAATTATAAGAATTTTAAGGTATTTATTTGAGCTTGAAATAATTAATTTTGACAGAAAATTGAAAATTTAATATTTAATTTCGAGTTTTATCAGTACGGGGAGGAATCCGTGCATTTTCTAGAATTTTCTAGAATTTTTTCGGATTTTCTAGGATTTTTCTGAGATTTATTTAAATAAGAAATGCATTTTTCTTAGAAAAAGATATATTTATAAAAAAAATTGTGTATTAAGATAATTTTCAAACTTTGAAGGGCTTTTTGTGATTTTTTGTTGCAATTATACCCTCAAAACAGCTCTCGGTCATGGTTGCAATTACCTTGGTATAAAAGCCAAAATTCGAGAGGAGGGGGTCATTCTTGATGGTGCTCCATCACAGCTGCAAGATAGGGAGGAGCTCTAGCTTGGATCAACCTATGTGGTACTTTTTCTTGTTTGTATTTTAACTTTTAGTGTATTTTGGATGATGTTTTAGTGAAATTTCTTCTTCATTTTTCTTGATCTAGGTCTGAACTTCTAAATCGCTAGGCTTGAGCGGAATATACAAGCCCTTACTAAGATTGAGAGGAGGGAATGAGAGATTTACCTTGCTATTCGAAGTGCACATTGAAAACTATAAAAAATTTCAATTTCTAGGAGATTAAATTTCTTTTTTTTATTATTATAAAATTGTGTAGTATTTCTGAATTATAAGACCTACAAAACCAACCAACTCAAATCAAAATTTACCTCTCAACCTCTCTAATTGACCCCTTGGACCCCTTTCTTTGGATCAAAGGAGCAAAATTAGAGCTACCAATTTCTTCTATTCATCCCATCTTTTCTATCCTCCTTTCTAAATTTCTCATCTAATTAGGGTGATTTGATCTTCATTGAAGATCAAAGTAACTCTAATTAGGGTTCAAACTATTCAAGAAGAACTTCGATTGGATTCCTTACTAGATTCCTTACTCGTACTTATCACTACACATCTTAAGTAGAGTTTTTATAAATTTTATGGTATAAGCTAAAATTGACAAGGACAAGGGTTAAAAATTGCATAAAATTTACCCCTATTTTTGGCTTATCAATTGGCGTCGTTGCCGGGGAAGCAACGGTAAGGAAGTTAAATGGTTATAATTTTTATCAATTGAGTGTGTATGAAGTACTTTGAAACCTTAAATGAGCTATTGAGTTTAGTGATTTCCCTCTTTGATTTTCAATAACTCTTAATTTTTGATAATTGTTGAATTTCAATAGAGGATATCATATTTTATTTTTGTGGAATGTTTTATATAGAATGAGCATTTGATTTTACGATTAATTGTCTTTTGAGTGCCTATTTGTCCTATTTATCCATCCCTTGATTAGTGAATCTAGATTTTCCTAAATGGCAAATGCGCAACCAAAGGTTAGAATGACATTGAAAGAGCTTGCTGTGCAAGCTGCGAGGGAAGGCAAAATAGAGACAAATAGTATCCCGACATCTTCACCTCGTATGAACGTATTTGGACACCCTAGTAATCAACTACGATGAACAATAGGGGACCATTTCAAGGCACCTTCCTTTGAGGATTATTTAATACTAAAAGGAAGATCATATAAAAGCCTTCATGGAGAAGAGATGAGTGTAGATGTTTCGAACAGAGAATTAAGGAGGACGAAAGAGGAAAACAACGAAATAGTAGATGAGAGTATCCGATCTTTCCACGACTGTAGTACTTCTCCTATATCTTTAGAGGTAGCATCTCATGATCATGAGCTTATTAGAAGAACTTCTGATGATGCTACCATAGACTTATCTATGGAAATTGGAAGTCAAGTTTCCGCTAAACCAATAGAATCTAAGGGTGATATTTCTCCTAAGAGCTCTAGTGTGCCTAACCTTAATACACAAGCTCCTATAGATCTTACAATCATATCAGTGCTATCACTAATGAAGGATCAAATGGTGAACTTACATGAAAGAGTAGAAAAGATGGAGAAATCTAGGCTTATAGAGCCTATTAGAGAAGTGAGTTGGGAGGAGGAGCCTTTATCCCAACTTTCCCCAACTCAATCTGAAATTTTAGATGGGAAGGTATCTAAAGTTAGTCTAGAGTTGAAGAAAACTAGAGAGCCAAAGGACCCTAGAATATTAAATGAGATTGGAGGAAGTAGATTCCCCAATGTGCGTATAGATCTAGGGTCAAACCATAGTATCATCCCTTCAACTGTCCTAGAGCGACACCCTATAGGTAAGGTGACATCATCCTCCCAAATCATATGCTTTGATGATGGGATTCATCACTCCTAGTGGCCAAATCACCAATGCATGTGTTGATATCAATGGATGTTGATTTAAATCTGATTTTTTCATCTTAGAGGGAACGACAAAAAAAGCACCTATTGTTCTGGGGAGATCTTTCGTAAGATCAGCAAGAGCGGTGATAGACATAGAGTTTAAGGAAGTTATCCTTAGAGAAAATGATAACAGAATTGTCCTTAAGCTAGCTGATCATTCCGCGAGTAGAAGTGGACACTTTAGGGTAGAGGATAAGGAAATCTCTAAAAAAAGATTGACGAGGATAATCATGCCTCAACAACTACTTCTGTCCTTGAAAACAAAGTTTCCACGTGATCACCTAGTATTCAGTTATCCAAACTTATTGTGAACCCTCATGTTTGCATTCCCAAATATGACTCGTTGCCATGCCAATAATTAATCAGTAATTACAGAAAAGTATCAAGGTATTACAAGAGGAAAGGTGCAAAATGAGAAGGATCACAGAGAAATGTAGTTTGGATAATGAAACTTTGCATAAAGATATTGCTGATATTCCCTCAACGTCCATGCCAAAGAGGAAGAACAAAAGAACAACAAATAATAGAATAAGGAAAAATGCTGGCATGAAGAGGATGTATGTAGACAAGAGGAATCATCAAGGGAGCAATCAAATACATGAGCAAATGAAATGGACTCCTAGGCGATCAACCTTTACGAGACCGAGGGTCATGCCGACCCCAAAGCTATGGCACCAAGTATGGATTCCTAAATCCATCTGAGAAACCTTTAAGAAATTATCACGTAAGGCGTTATGGATACCTAAATTCATATTAGAACCGTTTGTTTGAATCCCTTGAAATTTAATTTTTATCCTTATTTTATTTTCTTGTTAGTTTTAGTGTGTGTGCATGTTGCTCGCTTTGTTTTTTGTTTTGTTCTAGGAATGGGGCCTTGCATCCACAGCTCTCACGGATAAGATTGTCAAATGCAGCATGACTTATTCAAGATTTTATATCTATCATCTCAACAGCAAGCCACAAGTCCATCCCCACTGTTTGCAATTCTCCCCTCAATTTTCCTTTTCATTATTTTAGTCGTTATGCATTGAGGACCATGCATGTTTTAGTAGGGGGGAGCTAGTTCATTTTATATGGCAAACGGTGACTCATGCATTTAATTTTCAAGAATACATGAATTGAACCTGCTTTTAACCATCTTTAACATGCACATACATGAATCATATTTTCATCCAGTGGTTTGGCAACATGTGTAGAGAAGCGAAGCTCTTAGAGCGGATCAAGAACATGTTGAGGTGCAACACATGTGATTTTGAGCAATGTGGGTTCAATTTCAAATTGGGGAGGGTGTCTAGTAGGTGATTAGATGATGGAAAGTCTAAGGGTAGAAGCTCTATGCTTCAAAGGAGGGTGATCAGTGAATTGAGATCCCCCATTCCATCAGCTCAAAATAGCCGATCCTACTTATATATTTTGTCTCTCCATTAGCCTACTCTTATTTCATAATAGGAGTGG
Source organism: Wolffia australiana (assembly GCF_029677425.1). Classification (NCBI taxonomy): domain Eukaryota; kingdom Viridiplantae; phylum Streptophyta; class Magnoliopsida; order Alismatales; family Araceae; genus Wolffia; species Wolffia australiana. The sequence continues at coordinate 10,549,925 of NC_135837.1, read as the reverse complement.
GTCGTTTTCCAAATCCTAGGCATAGAACGCGTTGTTTCACCTATCTCATTGTCCCATGCACTTCACATCCTATCCATCACAACCTGATCCCATCACCTCATTTTTCCAGCATATTTTACATTCTATCGCTCATCACCTCAATTCCACTACTGAAGATATACCTATCTCCCAAGTATTTCTATCTCCCTTTCCACGGTACCAAGCTGATATCACCTCTTAGCCTCTTTGTCTGTCCATAATTCAATCTGCATTATCTCAATCTTATTCTTCTTTCCTTTCTAAATTGACCAATGTGATTGATATGCCATTCATGTTAGTTGTGATAAGATGTTTATAAACCATTCATAGGATGGACGATGTTTTATTTTTGTCATACCCCTCTTCTAAAAAAAATAATAAAAAAAGAAGAAATATAAAAAAAAGAAAGAAAGAGAAAAATAGAGTTGAAAAAAAAAGGAGGGGGGTTTTTACATGTATGAATTTCCTATGTTAATATCCATTTCATGGTAGATTGGTCTACGTGTATGAATCATCATATTGGTCATATCTTTTCTATCTCTCTCACTTCTTCTAAAATCTCGGGAGTAGGTTAACTTAGGTAGCACCACACCCATTGAACCGCACATCTATCTCATTCGTAATGCTTACCCTAACCACTTCACAAGGTTTCCATCTTTCCTATCACAGTCTTTACAAGTCCACCATATATTATTCTTTTTTATCTCCATATTCTGTGCTCAACAGGAGGAGGAAATGGCTTCTCATATTTCTTGGGTAGGAGAAAAGCTAATGGAGAGACAAGTACTAGGTGGCCGCCACCAAGGGAGAGAGAGATCGTGTTTGCGAGAGATGTGAGGCCAGTATCAAATGAGTGAAGGGAGATCACCTTAGGAGTATAGTGTCATACCTAGCAACAAGTACACTCCCTTTTCATTTACTTCGGTATCCAAACCAAGGAGAAAGAAACCCCACATTCTTGCAAAGGTCAAAGCTCAAATTGTCATTTAGTGTTTTATCTCATATTGTAATTGATATGCTTAACCCTTCCAACACTCGTTCTCTGATCTACAGGATGAAGAAAATGAAAATTCAGCAAATACTTAGATGTTGCTAAGGGACTAGCAATGTCTAAGTAGAGGGGTATATGATAACACCCTAAATTTGGTCTTTATCTCATGCTATTAACACACTTTTATGCATTTCATTTGCTTAAAATGGAGTTGTTATCATCTATTTACATGAAAACACGGTTTTTAAAGATTTCTGATTTTTCCCTAATTTTCTGTTAATTATAAGAATTTTAAGGGATTTATTTGAGCTTGAAATAATTAATTTTGACTGAAAATGGCAAGTTTAATATTTAGTTTCGAGATTTATCAGTACGGGGAGGAATCCATGCATTTTCAAGAATTTTCTAGAATTTTATAGGACTTTCTAGGATTTTTCTGAGATTTATTTAAAGAAGAAATGCATTTTTTCTAATAAAAAAGATATATTTTATAAAAAAAATGTGTATTAAGATAATTTTCAAACTTTGAAGGGCTTTTTGTAAATTTTTGTTGCAATTATACCCTCAAAACAGCTCTCGGTCATGGTTGCAGGTGTAAAGATGTGATTTAAAATTTTATAGGGTCTTATTGCAAGTGATTTAATGTGTTTTAATATATTTTTTTTAACTAGAGGAGAGAGAATGCGCAAGGGGTATTTACACAATTAGTTTATTGCGACGTCCGACGGCAATTTTATCTTTTAAGGACTTATTTGTAAAGTGACCAGGCGACCCTCATTTGAGACTACGTGGCATCCTTGCTGCCGTCAGATGAGAATCCGACGGCGAGTAGTGTTAGCGGCCACCGGGCGGTAAGGTTACCGCCCGTGCGGCGCATGCACAGCACACGCATGGGCGGTGACATGGCGCGTTCTGAGTCGTAAAAACGAAGATAAAACTCACATTTATGTGCGTATGAAAACGTATGTAAATCGCCACTTTTAAGTTTTTTTTTCTGTTTTTATTTTCGCCAGGGGGGTACGTGGAGCAACGCAAAGAAACCCGCCTGGAGAAGTTCAAAATTCGACGGCGAGTAGGAGGGTGACACATCAGCGCATAGTTTAAAACAAATATATAAACAACTGGATTTCAAGCCAATGGCTAATATTGGTTTAAATTCATTTATTCGTAACTTTTGATCTAGAAGTCCGATTGAGATGATTTTTTTATGGATTTACTCGTATTGATCCCCTCTTTCTATTTGTTAGGTAAGATCATTGATTTGAATCCTACATTGATAGATAAAAATTAATTACTAATTAGGGGTAAAATGGTAATTTTTTCCATTTTACCTTGGTATAAAAGCCAAAATTCGAGAGGAGGGGGTCATTCTTGATGGTGCTCTATCACAGCTGCAAGACAGGGAGGAGCTCTAGCTTGGATCAACCTATGTGGTACTTTTTCTTGTTTGTATTTTAACTTTTAGTGTATTTTGGATGATGTTTTAGTGAAATTTCTTCTTCATTCTTCTTGATCTAGGTCTGAACTTCTAAATCGCTAGGCTTGAGCGGAATATACAAGCCCTTACTAAGATTGAGAGGAGGGAATGAGAGATTTACCTTGCTATTCGAGGTGCACATTGAAAACTATAAAAAATTTCAATTTCTAGGAGATTAAATTTCTTTTTTTTATTATTATAAAATTGTGTAGTATTTCTGAATTATAAGACCTACAAAACCAACCAACTCAAATCAAAATTTACCTCTCAACCTCTCTAATTGACCCCTTGGACCCCTTTCTTTGGATCAAAGAAGCAAAATTAGAGCTACCAATTTCTTCTATTCATCCCATCTTTTCTACCCTCCTTTCTAAATTTCTCATCTAATTAGGGTGATTTGATCTTCATTGAAGATCAAAGTAACTCTAATTAGGGTTCAAACAATTCAAGAAGAACTTCGATTGGATTCCTTACTAGCTTCCCTTGGACGACACTCGTACTTATCACTACACATCTTAAGTAGAGTTTTTATACATTTTATTGTATAAGCTAAAATTGACAACCACAAGGGTTAAAAATTGCATAAAATTTACCCCTATTTTTGGCATATCAATGCCCCAATTTGAACCCCAGAAAAATCACATTAAAATATCATTTTTTATCATTCTACAACTCAAATATTCTTTCTTCTAGCCGCCACTGTGCGGTGCCCATGCAGCAGGGACAGCCCTCTGCTCGCCAGTCCGCGCGCAGCCAACGCACATGACCGCAGGGCACAGGGTAGCCCTGCGCAGGACTTAGCCAAATCGGCTAAGTCCTGACCATTTGGTTAAGCCCAATAAGGCCTAAGCCCAATTTGGCTAAGTCTTCATTTAGCCAAATTGGACTAACCTTAGTGGGCTGACCCACTAAGGCCAGCCCTATAAGGGCAACACCAGGCCCGCCGGCCCATCTGGCCTGCCGCCGCCGGCACCACTCTGTTGCCGCCGCTGCCTCTCGACCACCGCCGCCGCCGCCCCATTGCTGTTGTTGCCGCTGCTCCGCCGTCACTGCCACCGCCGCCGCCACCGCCACCGCCGCCGACACCGCTCTGCCAAAGAGAGAGATAACAATGGAAATACATCATCACTAGATGATAACACAAAGGGGTAGAGGAGAAGAAAAATTTGGGAGTTGGGCATCTTCTAAGTAACATGGAAGGTATCTAAAAGGATAAAATCTAAGTTCACAACTACATAGGTTGAAGATGGGTTGTAGGTGATGAAGTAAGGTAGTACACATGGTTCTCAAATTAGCTTTAGGTGGTTCAAGGGGAGGTGATTATGTGCTTAAGACGTGAAGAAATGACCATCTCTCCTTCCAGATAAAACTCTCTGTGATGCATATCCTTAACCAAAAAGTGGGAACCAATAAATTCATTCATCACTCCCTTCCACAATAATAGTACTTCTACCCTTTGAATTTCATGTCTGCTCCTCACCCTACTAGATATCCTAACAACTTAGGAACTGACCAAGGGTGTCTAGACTCATGTCTTATGCCATCAAGAGATGCTTTTGATCGGGTACAAGAGCCTAACTTCTCTACTCACGCCTTATGGATCATGGTTTGGACAACTTCTCAAGGTGGCGATGATTATATGGGATGAATGCATTCAAGAATAATAACATTAAAAATATTTATAAAAATGAAATATATGATACATTCATGCATAAAGACCTTTTGTATTTTTGGTTGCACACCTAAATTAACCTCCGAACTGCTATATGCATTGACCCAATGTAAATAATGGTAAAACAAGGGAAGGGAAACGAAAATGCAAACCGAGATGGAGCAGGTGCTGATCATCCCATATGAACTGGCCGCCACTGGACTAGTTTATGGTGCTTCAGCTATCCTGCTGCTTAATGGTAAACCTAAGATAAATAAAAATAAAAATAGAATAACAAAACAAGAAGAAACACAAATGGCCATTGTGGGCTTAATTGTCCAAGTAAAAATAAGCAAAATTAAAATGTCTTATGATAAAATTAGGCTAAGAAAAGGAGAATTTGTAAAATTTCAAAGTAGGAGATGGTAAAAGAATCAGGAAATGGTGATAGAGCTGGCATATTTTCCAATATGGTGACCATAGGTTGTTGTATTTGATCTGCTGCAAGATAGGGCTCCAACTTTTGACCATTGACTGTAAAGGACTTTCCAGTCTTAGGATCTGTAATTTCATTAGTAACATAAGGTCCATCCCATCGTGATTTCAATTTCCTATGAAATAACTTAAAACGAGAGTTATAAAGCCAAATTCTTTGATTCTCATGCGAATTCCTCTTATACAAGACCTTGTCACGAAAGTGCTTCATCTTGGACTTGTAGATGTGACAATTCTCATAGGCTTCATTCCTCAACTCTTGAAGTTCATGGAGCTGCAAAAGGTGATTCTTTCCTGCATCATCTAAAGACAGATTAAGTTTCTTAATAGCCCAATATGCCTCATGCTCAATTTCAACAGGAAGGTGGCAAGCTTTCCCATGGACTACTCTATAGGCGGACATTCTTAAGGGTGTTTTATAGGCAGTCCTATAAGCCCATAGAGCATCATAAAGTCTACTTGGTCAATCTTTCCCATCAGGCCTTACTACTTTCTTCAAAATACTTTTAATCTCTCTATTACTAACTTCTACTTTCCCATTAGCCTGAGGGTGGTATGGGGTAGTCATCTTATGATGGACTCCATATGTTTTTAAAAAATTCCTAGGGTGGGAATTATTCAAATGACTACCACCATCACTAATGATTGCTCTTGGACATCCAAACCTGCTAATAATATTTTGTAAAATAAATTTCAGCACCACTTTATGATCATTTGATCTAATGGGAATGGTTTGTACCCATTTGGAAACATAATCAACTCCTATCAAGATATATTCCTATCCCGCAGAAATTGGAAATGGTCCCATGAAGTTGATTCCCCATAGATCGAACACCTCAATTCCCCTAATAGGGTGCAACGACATGTGATCTTGCATGTGCAAATTCACTACAGCTTTTGATGGCAAAGCCCTCAAGCTATCTATTAGATATAGTTAACTTTTTCATTTTTAGGTTAGAATTTTCCTTTTAATTTTCCTCATGGGTCCTACATAACGAACCCCTGTGTACTAGAATGACAGACCTTTTTTTCCCTTTGAGAAAACACATTTTGGAGACAAAGAAAGAAACAGGTCGGAGAGACCTAGAAGAAGGCGGCTCCGCCGGCTCCTTCTGACTGCCCGCGCACCACCCACGCCACCGGCGAGCGCCCCACGCCGCCCGCGCGCCGCCTGCGCGATCCGCGAGCCGCCCGCGCCGTTAGCGCCATTAGCGCCGCCTGCGCGCCGCCGTGCGTTAGTGCCGCCTGCGCGCCGCCGTGCTCGAACTGCCGCACCTTGAGCCACGCGCGCAACCGCTGCGCCCGTGCCACCATGACTAAGGTCCCGCGCGCGCGCGCTGGTGCCCAGCGCGCCGCACCTCGCCGCGCCGCACCTCGCCCGCGCCGCCCGTGCCGCACCTCGCCGCGCCTCGCCCCGCAATGCCGCCCCTCGCCGCGCCGCACTGCGCAGCGCCGCCTCGTGTCGCGCCACCCTGTGCCACCCCGCGTCGCGCCCAGTCACTGAGCTACGCCGCGCCACCGCGCGCAGGCTCAGCCAACCAGCCAATTCCTCGACAGCACCAGTCGTCTGTGTTCAGCCCGCTCGGCAAGCCAAGGCGATGGTACGCATACCTGGATTCAAGTATTCCGGGTAACAAACTCCTTATCTTCATCTTTACGTCATTGTTGTGTTCGTTGTTTTCAGTCTTGGACTTCGTCGTTCGTTGTTTTCTTACGCGTCTTGATCATGTGTAAGGAGGGAGGTTCGACCTTATGAGGATCTCCCCTCCCCCCTCCCTATTTCGTCTTCGTTGTCCTCGGCCTTCTCGTCATTTTCATGTACTTAGGTCATAGGTTTATTTAGTCAAGTGAGAGTCTTTTGGTGTAAGGGCCCCCATACCCCTATATAAGGGTAGGATGGATGCCCTAACTCAGACGCCTCGATGAATTTTGAAAGATGAAAGTTTGTTCTCTGGATGGTTTGATGTTGTCCTCAATAAAAATCCTGTGCTCACAGACCTCTCTACTAATGCCATGAATATCATCAATAGACCATCATATAGCTGATTCATGCAAAGATAAAACTTTCAACAATGCATCCTCTTGATTGGGAGATAAATGAGAAGAAATAATAACTGGATAAGTTCTATGAGGTCCTAAAAATGCATACTTGAGAGGGCTAGGTAGAGGTTTGAGTTCTAATTCAGATGTATACATATTAGTTGGAACATCAATATTTAGATCATTTGTTTCCTTTTCATCTTCATAAGGAGCAATTGAATTTAAAGGGGACACATGCAAGTCAAAATCTTTTTCATCAACAAGATCACAAACACATGCATCCTTGCCAGAATTTTTAGGGAATTTTAGAAGTTTAGAAATTTGAATTTCTATCTTCTCTTCGCCAACTTTGAGTTCAACTGTCCCCTTGCCCAAATCAGTGGTTTCTTGGGCTGTTGCTAGAAAAGGTCTACCAAGGATTATAGGTGCATGGCTCAAATTTTCCGTAACCTTCATATCTGCTACAATAAAATCAACAGGAAAACAACAATTCTCTACTCTCACAATCACATCCTCTAGCTTCCCATATGGTTGTCTAATTGATCCATCAGCTAGCTGCAATTCTATCCAAATTGGCTCTAGTTCTCCAAATTTAAACTTATCATAAATAGCTTTGGGCATAATGTTCACACTTGCCCCTGTATCCAAAAGTGATCTACTAAATATCATTCCTGCAATTTCACATTTAATCAATGGAGCTCCTGGGTCCCTTTTCTTCTTAGGAAATTGATTTAATAGAATAGAACTAATACTCTCTGATAATTGAATCCTCTTTTGCTTTCTAGATGGGGTACAAAGATTTTTCAAAAACTTTGAGTATGAAGGAATATTATGAATTGCATCTACCAAAGGAATAGTGATAGTGGCTTCCTTAAAAATTTTAAGCAATTGACTATCACCAGGAGGAACTTTGGAAGGCTTTAAAGCTTGGGGAAAAGGAATAGGGGGTACATAGTCTTTTGGATTAGGTTCTAGTGTATTTTTTTTCCTAGAGATTCTTCAGGGTCTTCTCTCAAATCATCAACAATTCTATTATCCTCCTCTGTATCAGGTCCCCCACAAGGTTTTTTTTTTTCATGGATCAACTAGTTCCTTCCCACTCCTTAATCTAGAAATTCCACTTAGATGAACATGTTCATGATAAGATTCATGAGATTCAAATGTTTCACTACATGGAGCATGTTTTGAATCATCAATATCATGATCAATAAAATAAATATTTCTAGGATTAACTCTAGGTTGGGTAGGAAGTTTACTTGAATTTCGGATCGGGGTGCCAAACTCATCCATCTTACCTTTATTCTTTTCACCCCTGAAATTCCCTTGAGAACTTTGACCTCCTTGTTCAGTATTCTTCCTCTCCAAATTCTCCATTCTGGGCTTCATTCTTTCGTGATTCTCCAAGTATTCCTCTTGCTTGAGCATCATCCACTTCAACATGTCCATCATGGAGTTAGAAGATGAATCATGAGAATTTGGAATAAAATTAGGACGAGGGTTAGAAGAAAAATTCTGAAAATTTTGATTGTTCTGTTGATGATATGGACGTGGCTGGAAGTTGCTTTTCCCTTCTCTGCTCCATCCTTGATTCCCATAATTTCCCTTCTGATTCCAAGCTCCTTGCATTAGGTTATTTCCCTCATAAGCATTCACCTGTTCAAGAGTAGGACAAATGTCATTAGTAGGATCAAAACTCTCACCAATGGAACAAAGAGGGTAAGGATGTTTAGTGTTTGTAGAAGGGGATGTAAAGGTTGGAGAGGAGCTCATCATCTTCTTCATATTCTGGGAAGGCTCCTCGACATCCTTGCCCACTTGGCCTAAGTCCCTCTCTACCTTATCTTTCCACAAAAATCAGGTTGTATTGCATTAACATCAATTAGCCCTCCATCTCAGCGATTTCCTCTGCACGTGGTGCCACCGCTAACGTGGAAGACAGCGAGACCACTTGCTCAGGATGCGAAGCAGAAGAGGCTCATGTTAGTCATTGAACTACCATCTTGAATTCTTCGGGCGCCATGTCTACCACCTTGGGAGAATATACGTAGGTAACTATGGGCTGGACACGCTTTGGTGGTGGCTTCGTGGCGGCGCCGGAAAGGGTCATCATCAGACATAAAGTGGATCCCCCAACTTGGTTGTTGGATGTCTCAACCCCTGTCATAGAGAACAGGTTCATAGTGGGTCTGGCCTGAACAGATGGGCAAGAAGAAGGACATCAGTGTCGCAATCCGCAGTATCTATTTCCACTGAAGAGGACTCAAAAAGAACAGGACCACTTCCCAGAAAATATCACCTGCCTTAGTTATTCTATCGTACTCGGAAGCTCCCCTTCCCATTGCACGCTCGCTTAGACAGTAGAAGAGAATGTTTATCCATGTGCTCAACGTAAATATCTACTTGCAGAGGTTTAATTATCCCCGTTTCGTTGATGGGGAGACATTCCATGCGAACCCGATAAGAAATGGAAGTAAATATTAGGAGCTTCTTTGTTCCCGGTGTGTGTATTTTTAATCTATAACTAGCCACCCTGGTTATGACAAGGCAAGGGCTGCGGGGAGAGACAAGGTGCTGACATGAGCGAGCGTTGAACCAGGTTTCTTCATGTGTCATCGACAATTTTAATGGCCAATAAGAAAAGCACACACATTCAAATCCACTAACCGAGTCATTGGGTTGACAAATGCTTTGCTTCCCAAAACTGCTAAAGCACCCCCTTGAAATAATCTACTAATTATACTCCACTTGAAATAGGCATCGTGGCTCGTGGGCTACGAATACGACGTGGATAATAAAATTTTTGCGACCAGTCGGGCTAAAAATGTCGTCGACCTTGCTTCAGATTGTCTTTGTCCCGGCGACCGCTGGCTCACGATCATACGCAAAACTTTACAAGAATCAGTCAATGTGGATGGCATTTCAATCGCACACTGGGGAGAAAGAGATAGGATCACCGGTAGGGAGAAATTAGGGGAAGATTTTGTTGGAAATTCCGCTTCTTTTGAGAAACCCAACTGGATTAAAATTTTATTAAAACTCCATCACAGACATCATTCGTGAAAAACTTTTTGTCACATCACGCGTCCGGACTACCCCATCACCATTACGTCACCGTCACGGGCAATACGTCACCCTCACCGTCACCGTTACAGCTCATCTGGTTCATCACCATCATTGTAGCATCATCCATCACGAGTCCGTCACGGTGACGCGTGATGTTACGGATGACGTTTGGCAATCCCTACAAATAACAGAAAGAGAGAGGAGCGCGAGAGGGAAAACAATCGCACAAAATGAGACATTCACACCGCACAGGCCCACGGTCGATGTGCGGTTCAAAAGACTGTAGAACTTTCCGATGTTAGGTCCAACAAACCGAACCGGACCACACATGGGCCACTTTTTGCAACAGTTGCACGAAAAGGAAACACCATACGATATGTGAGGGAATGAAATATAAGAAATAAATGGACTTACTATTACTTTTAATCTCCAATGTATACCAGTATATTTATTGGATATAAACGAACACATATTTTACAAACAACACATTTCTCAAAATTAAAATAGGCTATATGTGAAAAATGCTCTGCGGTGATTGTTTTTAATAATGATATTGAAAAATTTTCGGTAAATGACTCTTATGATATAAGGTAATCATTAAAAATTGACTGATAAACATTGGAGCTCCTTCAATTTCTTAGCCATAATACATAAATCCAGAAACCATAGGAAACGTCTTGTAGATATCCATGACATTGAAACATATTTTTTTTCCTCTCTTGTTTGATAGATGTCACTAACCTTAAGAAGCATTGTCGTGGCCTAATATTTACTAAATTTAGAATGGAAGAAGTCGGTAATCAGTTACCAATATTAGATTTCCAAGAACATTTTGTAAATAAATTTCAATCCAACATTTAATCGCTGGTCCATTCTTAAAACTCAGAGTAGTCCATCTCATTACGTTTCAGAAAATGAGGAACAAACAAGAGAGGTAATATGATAAAAGCACCAATTGTGGCTGCAAATTTTTAAAAAAGTACGAATAACTACTGATGGACGCAATAAATACCACCCACCAAAGTAAACAACTGATACAAATAATGCTGAAACTAGTAAATGTAGGTAGAAACCACATAAAATGAACTTGAATATATGCTTGAATATTAGATTTAATAGCATGCTGCTAACTCGTATCCTGCTTATTGTAACTCCAGAGGAAAATCCTCACATTCTTTTATAAATCAAATAAAAAAGATCTATAAACCCTATGGTTCATGCAACACATTCGAGCAACAAAACCTGGATTTTAACTTTGCTTTGAGTATATCAACTGTTGTGAAAATGCACGTTAACTGTTACAGATTTATAGTCCATGATAACATTAATTTTTTAGTTCTATTCTAGAAGTGTACCTTAATGTTTCCTCTGACACGGCACTTCAATTTGCGTAAGCAGCAACTTTGGAATGCATTTCATGCTCATTAAATGAAATATCTCTATTTGGTAACAATATATTATTCCAGTTTTAATATAATACTTACTTTTTGTCACTAGACAATAGACCCTATCTTTTATTGTGTCATATGACTAACCAGATAGAAAAGGGGTATTTTCTTTATTTATCTGGTTCCTCTTCTCATTTCTAAAACAGTGTGGTATACAATGGACAATTAATTCAGTCTCCATAGTCATTTGTCTTATCAGTGAATCCAGACATACTCTACATCTGAATCATAAGGAAGTAATAGCTTATAACTTGATCCAAACGTCTTTTTTGATACGCTTCATGCAGGAATGACACTTTTCGGATACTAAATATCTTTTACTCTTGTTCTCTGTACGTTGGTGATCCTACCTGGGCTCTTATTTTTATTGACACTGGATATTGAATCCACAAATAGATGGTATAGGTTATGTACTATCGTCAACACAAAAGTTGGAAAAAAAGCTAATAATATTGCGTTAAACTATTTACACTTGCCTTTGTACTGCCATAATGTAAAATGGCGAATATATTTTTTATTACTGCAAAATCATAATCTGTTTTGTTTTACTTTATATGTTTATATATTTGTTCTCATTGAAATTAATTTTAATTAATTAAAAGAATGATTTTGTTAACTTTTAAGTTAAATAACTAAAAGAAACGTATTTTACGGATCATACGTAGAGAGATATTGATAGGACAAATAGAGGTAATGGTATCGTAAAACTAGTTAATTGAGCTGTAGTTCATTGACCAACTAGAAATATTATTGCTTATTTGATTCATAGCATGACATATGAGGCGAAATAGGCGCAATTCATGAAATGTCAATCCCAAAAAGAAGCGTATATAAACAGATAAGTGAGAATCAGATGAGACCTAAAAGACTTGAAAATTAAACATGCCAAATGGATATGACTAATATTTCTGACCCACCATTTGAAAAAGTCTCTGTCCTGTAACCTATAAAATGGCTTCGACCGTTCCTGACCTATAAAATGGCTGCAGGCTGTTAGAGGAAAACATATTTTGCTGCCTTCACTTTGGATTGGGTTTTTTAAATTTAATCGCTGAAGGAGATGATCTTCCATATTGTTATCTTATCTCCCCCCGTCTCTCGGTCCACGGTGGTGGCAGAGCCGTGGCCAGAATGGGGATTATAAAGAGAGAAGAATGGAGTATGGAGAATGAGAACACTTGCGTGAAGCAAAATGTTGCGTAATGGGGTCTAGAGCTGTCAACAACCCCAAGCTGCTGAACAAATCTGGTAAGCTATTTGGTTATTCTAGTTAGGCATTTAATTGATTTAGAGTATTAGAATAGTCAGAAAATAAAGACTCATCTCATCAATCTAATCCCTCAAAATAAAATGAAATTGATTTCAAGCATAAACCTGTCTATAAAACAATTTCTCATTCGGCCATATCTTCAAACAATTGGTGTGCATGTTTTCTAAATAATTTTTAAATATTATTCAACCAATTAAAATTTGAAAAAAATATAATAAAATGCATGAAGATAAACTTCATATTCTATATACATACTTAAATAAACATCCATAAAAAATGGATTTCATTCCTTTAAATATTCATAAAAGTCCAGTATTTTCTGTTTGGAATTTTATTAAACGCTTTTACTTCAGATGTTGTCGCTGCGTTTTCTCCTATACTTCAATTTCTGATATTTGAAAAAATTACTAAAATCACTATTATATTTATACTACGTATATATCATATTTTATGCCTAAATCAAATATATAGACAAACGTTTCTTAGCAACACACCATTAAATAGTTCATTGTTCTCTCATATACATTTCAAGAAACACCATGTTGTGTTTGTTTACTAGCGTACTAATTAAGTAAGTCAACTCTAAGAGACAATCCCTAAGGAGACGACCATCCTCGCAACTTTACAACCCCTTAGATAGTTTACAAATAAAAAAACTTATTCGATCGAAGCTGAATCAAATAAATGTCAAAACTACACCCATTTTTGCCCTCAAGGTCCTCGTGACCCAACAGCAAATCTGGAGACCCCAATATCCTTTAGGAATGAACTTATATCTTAAAAATAGAGTACCACTGTGTAATGACTGTAGATAGTCATGCTTATTATATATCAAACACTTTTTAGTGAAATCGCAGGTACGAGTACCTTTGAAAACTCAGAATCATAATGATACACAGTATTTTATACTCCCAAGCAAAGGGTACCTGATGAGTAACAAAGTAAGCATAATGAACATTGCGAAGAATATAATAAAACAACCGTATTTGAAGGTCAATACCAGACTCACTTGTATGCGTTTGATCATCCTGAATATTATCCAAGGGTTCGTTCTTAAGAATATTTCAAATATACCACATATTTGATTTGGGCGCATCCATCATTTCACAATGAACTAAATACCTCATGTAGATTGCGACATGATTGTCGTGAATCAAACTTTAGGGGGAAAAAGTATATATCAATGTCTGAATTAGTTCTATGTTCATACTGTGTTTTGATATGGAAATTTTCTGAAGTAACTTTCTACGTTTCACTGGGAGGATATTTATTTGGTTATTTTCTGTGGCCAAAATGATGAGGTTTCAAACGGCGTCTATAAAATAAAATGTTGAACCTCAATATTATGATCAAAACTATAGTTCCTACCACTATTTATACATAAGATAAAGAATAGTTTATTTAAACCTTTGGAGTTCTCAAAAATAAATTACGTTATTATTAAAATGAATATGCGACGGAAATAGCCTGTCTGGTAATTGTCGTCATGAGTTTTTCCAGGCTTGGCAATTGTTGTCTTTGAGCCGTACTAGAACAGAGGCTCCTGGCGGAATGTTTACCGGGACTTGTCTAGGGGTGACAGGGGAGGACGGCACGGTGAGTGCTCCCATGTGACTTTCGCCAGCGATGACGATCGGCTGCTCTTGCACCCGTCTTGTGATTGTTCGTGCCTTGTGTGCAAAGGAACAAAGAAAACAAATAATGGGGGAAGAAGAAATGAAAGATCGCAAGAAGACGCAAAGCAAGGCGGTTAAGATTCCGCAAAATAAATCGTACACGGAGCACATTAATATCCGATAGTTAACAAAAATGTGTTTTTTGCTCCGCAACAAGAGTTCAGTTCATTTTCAACTAGTTACCCTTGTCCTGAAAATAGAAGTTCAGATAAGTGGAAGAATATTTATCGTCGTATCATCTCGCAAGCTATTAACTGTCACCATATCTCCAAATATGTTTTGTACCCATCGCACACACTCATAACCAAACCAACTTCAATAAGGGAGGAACACACTTCCGTACCATCTCCTAACATATTTTTAATTTCATACTTAAATTTTAGTAGAGGTAACTGTGAATCATGGGTGCGTAAAACTTAGGAACTCAATTAGCCCTTAAAAATCTCATGCACTTGACTTCACGTTGCTTCATTAAATAAGTTTCTACGGGTTTCCCTCATTTATCCAGTAAATCTCGCCTGGGGAAAACCATTCGTTGTCATATGTCGTTGTCAAATGGAGTATTGAGGCAACCCGCTCTTGAAATGTGTGTTATTTTTTATTCTGCCTTATATTGCCATTATTACTGTGGGATAGGTCGTATGACGGACGTGTGAAGCTATACAGTGCTAATTAATAGCGTGCGAGTTTTACAGATATCGACGGGTTAGATTCCTTAAAGAATGATCTCATGGATTAGATATGAACTAATTGAATTGAAAATCCGGTTGAAATTCCTCGCGCCAGGGATGACATGAATTATGTGATGATCTCCAGAGAGCTTAGTATTTCTAGTTCGGTTATGGCTTACAACACAATAAAGCGCGTGTATAGGATTAATAAAGAAAATATTAATCCTTGGATTCTAATTGAGCTCGTATGTTTTACAGAGCCCGAATTCCCAATTAAATAAAATAAATCATAAAATCAGGTTTTGAAAATATAATTCGAAGATGGTATGCCAGGGAGTTATTCCTTTCAGGGGAATTGGTTTAATGAGGTGTATATCCAGTCGGCTTAAAACACATTTGACGACACGGTGACACTCAAAAGACATGCGATATGATACGACGACAAATGTTCACCTGCTGCCTATTCTCGCGATAGAGGAAACTTGGGACGAATGATCTCTACGCATGTCGTGGAAAATCCAAACTTTGATATGCTTAACATTCGTATATTAATGTGATACGTGAAAAACAGGGTGTCGACTAAACCCAGATTCGAGCTAAAGACCACTGAAAAAAAATGTGATTCTGATTATACTGTCCCGGAACACGAGTTACATTGAACTGATAACGACGCGTATAAGAAGAATAAGTGCGATTCCAGGAAAGTAACAGCCAGCAGAGCATATTACAAGCCTATGACAGCACGCGTTATTTATGTGCGCCAACTCCTAAGGGTAGGAATGGCTGCTGCACAGCAGCTTATTTACGTATGCAAAAATGCGACAATGGACTATGGGCTGCTGGACGTGACATTCCTCTGTGGTGCAATGGTGACTCCGGCGCCGAAGATGTTGGTGTTGGTGGCCCAAACTGCTCGGGAGTCTTGGTAGAGCACCACATTACGGTCAGGCTGGAGGAGGAGGCGATAGTCGCTGTAAAAACCGTAGTCGGTGTTGGTCGCCAACACAGCAAGGTTTGATTGATTATATATCACGAAGTTTCAATCCCTCTGCATATCCGCTCGGCAGCCTGTTCCCCGGCCGTTGGTTCCCGAGGACCATACGGCCCTGTTGCCGTCATATAGCACTAGGTTACAGTCGCTTTGCATGGCCAACTCATAGGCGTTGTAATTTAGAGATCGTGAGGTCGAGAGGGTTTGCCCGCCCAAGAGAATGTCGTCAGCCAGGCAGACGGATGGAAATAGAACAAGAAAGATTAGGAGGGGAAGAGAGAGCTGCGTGGTCGACATGGTGGGGCGGGAGGGAGCACCAGGTCTGTACTGCATGAGGATTCCTCTGAACTGGTACTTCACCAGCAGGGTAGTTCCCCGCTATTTATAGAAAGGGAGAGACGAAAGAGGGTGCAAACGACTATCGGGGGAATTAGGCACTTCGGGCCGTATGCTCTGCCGTGGTCAGACGGCTTTTAATACTCCTCTTCACTGACTTAAATCGCGAAAAGTGGGCACTTTACTACAGCTACGAACTACGTGTTGCTCCCCGATATAATCATCAAGTAGGAGTGGGCAACTTATTGTCCCGTCCTGGTCGGCGCAAACGTGTTCAAGGTCATGAGTGGCCAACTCCGGGGGAAATCTATTTTGATGTGTCTACTGGGTCCCGGAGAGACATGATCATTAAGCATTTTTCGTAAAGACCTTGGTCGTGGGATGCTTGCACTCTTCATTCCGATATCCTAGCGTCGAGGGCAGTACCCGAACGATATAATATCTTTCATGTTACAATGCTATGGGAACGTGTTCAGGTATTTGTTATTTAAAGTGCAGTAATAGGATGGATACAATCTTCTTGCATGACACGGGTGTAATCTGAGGGACTTGCTCTAGCCCCTCCGGTGGTCTTTCTGGGAGAAACCTTTTTCTTTTCCGTTAGACAGAATAATCGGGACCGTTCCGCACGAGGGAACTTATGCGGCAAGGATTTTGCCACGGTGGATGCGGAGCCAGGTGGCAAGAAAGTTTGTTACTGATTTTTTTTCTCTCTTCCGTTAATCTGTCACCCTATAAAAGGGCTTGTTCCTACCAGAAACTGTGATTGTGATCATTTCCTTTTATTCTTGTTCCCTGTTCTTCCCTGTTCTTGTTTCTGTTCCAAGTTGAGAAGTTCTTGGAGCGATTTTCTGGCTGTGAAAGCCAACATAATCTTCCTAGATTATGAGTTGCCGACGACGTGAAGAGGGCACCTGAACAGAGGCAAAGACCACCTTCCGTGTTTGGGGATTTGATCTCTGTGATTTCCCCATTGCTCGGAAATTCGTGATACGTTTGGTTTGTCCATTTAGAGCTGATCTACCAAACTCCAGCTCCGTTATTTAATCGAAACAATGAAATAGCGTCAAGTTCGCCCATTCTCTCTCGGAACCTGAAAATCAAAATTCTGTAAACCGTTTACGTGTGAGTTTTCATCGTCCTCTAAGTTATTGATGCCGAATAGTTTTCGATTTTTCCTCTTGATCGCCGCGGAATCCGAAGAACAGCTCTTCCGATTCCATTTCAAGTTGGGCGTTAGCGGTTTGGGAAGCGAAGCCTTTTTCAAGACAACGACTCGGTTAGGATGTGAATGTGTGTGCTTTCCTTACTGGCCATTAAAATTGCCGATGATACATGAAGAAACCCGGTTCAACGCTCATGGCAGCACCTCTGTCTCTCCGCACAACCCTTGCCTTGTCGTAACCAGAGTGGCTAGATATAGATTAAAAATATACACAAGGGAACAAAGAAGTTCCTAATCTTTATTTCCATTTCTGATCGGGTTCACATGGAATGTCTCCCCGTCAATGAAACGGGGATAGTTAAACCTCTGCAAGTCGATATATACGTTGAGCGCGTGGATAAACTTTCCCTTTTACCGTCCGAGCGAGCGTGCAATGGGATGGGGAGCTTCCGAGTACGATAGAATAAATAAGGCAGGTGATATTTTTAGGGACGCGGTCCTGTTCCTTTTCGAGTCCTCTTCGCTGGAAGTAGATACTGTGGATTGCGACACTGATGTCCTTATTCTAGCCCACCTGTTCAGGCCAGACCCACTATGAACGTGTTCTCTATGACAGCTGTTGAGACATCCAACAACCAAGTTGGGGGAACAACTTTATGTCTGCCGATGACCCTTTCCGGCACCACCATGAAGCCACCACCGCAGCGCCTCCAGCCCGTAATTATCTACGTATATTCTCCCGAGATGGTAGACGTGGCACCCAAATAATTCAAGACGGTAGTTCAACGACTAACAGGAGCCTCTTCTTCTTCGTATCCTGAGCCGGTGGTCTCGCCGTCTCCCCTGTTAGTGGCGGCACCACGCGCAGAGGAAATCGCTGAGGAGGATGATTTTGAATAGCTGGAGGATTATATCCTCGACAGTGACGTGGCAGAAAGAGGATACATGGACGCGTAACGTGACGGTTTTTTTCAAAATCCTTAGACGCGTGACATGACGGTGACGTGATAAACATTTCGTAACCTCACCATTCTACGGGCGACCAAGATGGTGCTTAGCTGGACGTTCTGATCCTGCCCTTTGGATGAGCAACGCGTTTCACCTCAAGCATCATTTGGACACTGCTCTGACCATCCACTCTTGGGCAAACACTTCAGTGACCCAAAGGTTTTCTGATCCCTCCCCCTCCCCCCCCCACCACCCCCCCCCTTGTGGGTGACCGATACATTGTCCTGAGGCATTGACAATCGGTAGACCTAACTAATCAGGGAGGGGAAACGGTTATGACGGTGAGCCTTTGGGAATTTCTCAATGTCATTGTGGACGAACAGGGTGGGATATACCGGCACTCTTCCTTAAGCAAGGCGAGAGCCTGCGCCCTTCTGAGGCCCGTGTCATATCCCTTCTCATTTCCCCATCTCTCATAAACCTTTCGCTACCCGCTCTGACATCCCCATGCCAGTTGAGCCGCCGTCGCTCTCCGGCGCCACTCCACCACATTCGCTCTGACCGTCGTAATTGGAGACAACCCTAGATCACGAGTCACGCACTGACATGGTATGTCGTCCTCCAGCATGCTCATTATATTACTCGTTATAGTCTACTTTCCTATTGACTCCACTGCGTTCGGGTAGACAGGTGAGAGAGGTAATTGGGAGAAAACTACGAACGCATTTTGAGCATCTTATCGGTACAGACAAACCCATCCATTATGTGCAAGCCCTACAGATTAATTTCATGTGGTGTCACTAGCAACCCCTTCGAAGCATGGCGCTGGGCATTCTTCCCTAGTCGGCGGCTTGCACAAATGACATGTATGACACACCACTAATGGCATGGTAGTTACATCTAACAATTAGGGTTTATTATCTGTGAGGGGAAGACATCGTTGATGTCTAACATCACTATCTAGGTACTGAGCCATCGTCCTCAGTACTGACCAGACGACACCCTCGACGACACCACCCAGCATGCCGCCTGGGCGCAAACGAGGCGCACGCGGCGGCGCCTGGGAGCTAGCGATGTGCGGCACGTTTGCACTTGGTCGCCGGGTTGCGGGGAGGGCATGACGGTGCACGGGCTTCGCATCACTCGGGTGTGGGCAGTATGCGGGCGTGGCAGTCCATGGACGAAAGCAATGAACGCACGTGGCGGCGTTCAGGCGTGGGCCACGAGGGGGCCCAATAGTGTGAGAGCGCAAAAGCGCTGGCGACCACGACAGCATAGCGGGGGGGAAGGTGCTAAATGCCATGGATTAACCCCGGAGGAGGGTTCTTTACGTCTTCATGGACAAGAACGGTTCGAGAGCGAGCATTCCCGAAGATCGGCTTCAAGAATGACGAAGGGGAGTCTAGGCAGTGGTTCCTTGACTGAAGATGTTTCATGGCTGGATGTGTGGCGGATGCTCTCCTACGATCTACACTAGGAAACTATTAAACTCCCAGATGGGAGGATAGGTCGGAGTCAAAATGATGAAATCTATCGAATCAATTTATGGCTTCTAGGTCATGCGGTTCTTTATAGGGTAGGTGCATGTTTAATTGGGAAATATCGGAGAAGGACCATCTTGTCATGAGGGGCCTTCTCTTACTGATAGAATAAAGAAACAATCCAAATTACTAGGGCAAATAGGAATAGGCACGTCCACAAATTGAAAGAAAATTACAATTGCACATGTACCAAAACAAAAAAAAAATTAACCTATGAGCCGTCATTAGGCTGACTACTTGAATGACCGGTCGTGGATGCCAGCTCATGGTGCTCGATGTGGCTGGTGGCGTTCAATGGTGTCGGTGGCGAGATGGCCCCCCGTCAACCTCTGGGGGTGGGAGGAACTCGACTCCCACCAGTTGATGGGGACGACGTCCTCTAGTGGTTGCACTAGCTCTAGCTGGAGGTGTAGAATATCCCCTTCCGTGTTCAAAGTGTCTTCGGATTGAGGTTGACCCTGCCAACGGAAGAGAAATTCGTCGTCCAACCGCTCCCCCACAGTGTTTATTACTTTCTGCAGTACTGTATTAATGTGTTCCGACCTCATGGGGTTTGGAATAGAAGAGGGTAGCAAGTGTATCTCAATCTCACTACAACTTAGGCTCGAGGGTGTGTGAGGGTCAACTTTTGGTGGCATGGGTTGGTTGCGCACTTAGTTCCTTACATTAAAGGTTGGACAAATCCCCCATTTAGGAGGGATGATCACGACGTAACAGTTTTCAATGATCACACGGGAAATTGCGAAAGGCCCAGCGCTACGAGGGTGTAATTTTGTACCAAAGGAAATAGAGGGGAAATCAAGGATATGGGGGAAAAAAATAATAGGGAGACACGGGGGGGAAGGTGAATGGACGGTCCGCTCCCCCTTGAGGACAAAACGCAGATGAACGAAGATGTCGTATGCAGGAAAAAACATGATGAAAATGAGATGAACGGGAACAGAAAAAACAAAAACACGAGACAGATAGCCGAGAAACAAAAGGGTAACTCGAGCAGCTTCACCTGGTCTTCAACGTCGAAGACACGCGCGGCGCGGATGACGTCGATGACGACTCTTGATGGCGTGCGCCATCAGTGGTCCCGGGGTCACAAGAGTTGGGGTAACTGCCAGTGGCGTCCTGTGAGGGCGTGGTCGTCACTGTTGTCTGTTGTGCTCTATCGCAATCGGAGCTTCCGCATTTGCACACGAAGTCCCTTGCGTCACCCCGTTCCGTGCCTTTTTAATTACCCCAAGCAGTATACGATCGCCCGACTCGTGCCAATCGGGCATGTTCTCCAGGGAAGTGGTCACTGCAAACTCACTCACAACAATGGTGCTTAGAAAGGAAAGGCCAGGGTAGGGGGACAGAGGGGAATCGGTACAAGTTCGGGCCTGCCACGTTAGTGGAGTAGGTCCCCCACGAAGGAGGGACTTCGGTGACGTAGGTGTATACGCCAACTGGTCGGAGGGTCGAGAACGGCTCGGCTCTACGAACATGTAGTGTTGTGGCCGGCCTGGGAGAATAGTTCTCCGGTCAAATTCTCACCAACACTCGGTTCCCCACGTCGATCACTCGGTGTCAGCTCTGTGAGTCGGCAGCCTGATTGTACTGTGCATGCCTAAATGATGGCCTACCATGACGATCATGATGCAACAACAAAACATGTTGGGCAAATGCATAATGGGGGACCGCTACGGTGCTAAGGGTGGAGGTCGTGACAGGACTTGGCCGTTGGCGATCTCCGGTGGGCTCAACCCGACGCCATGGGCCGCCGACGAGACAGGCGCGTGCTCGGCACGCATGGTGGTGAGAAGACAGAGGATGCGGAATATGATCGTGGGACTTAGAAGTTGTTGTTTTCACATGGGTTTTAACTTTTAATATTTGGTTGGCTGTCTTAAATAGGGAAAAGCAGATGGGACTTTGCAAAAGCAACAAACTACGTGTGAAAGACGCAAATGTTTTCCCGCACTTGCTGGATATTGTGAAGTGTAAATGGTCAATGTTTTGTCTAATTTCTGTTTGGCTCAAAAGTTCTCAAGGCCGTCAAAGCCCACTAGGTGAAATATATTTAGATGTCTGTGCTCGGGCCATGAAGAGAGATCATGGGAAATGGGATGGTCATCGAGATTCATTGTTCAAGAAATAACTTAATTAAGGAATGCTTGTATTCTTCATTTGCGCATCTTAATATCAAGGGCAATCCCCGATGAAATAACAGATATGACATTGCAATGCCAGAGAATTCATTCCACCATTCAGTATTATTGTTTTGTAGCACATGTAAAGAATGGGTCCAATTTTCTTACATGACACAGCGCGATTTTGTATAGAAAGCACTTGAAAAATGGAGAAGACCACTGTCCCTGTTTGAGGAATACTGGATCTAACCCACGTTGGAACACGGTGAAGTTGCAAAGGTAGACGGCTAGGATTCAATCTAGATAGGACAAAAAGATAGACGGCTAGGATTCAATGTAGATAGGAAAACAGTTAGAGGGTTCTGATTTAAGTTAGTCTATCCCTTACAGGCTGTTATGACGAGTACAAACGTTTGATTTATTTACAATGTACGTACAGTAATAAAATTAAGGCACTATAAATGAGAACAAATGTGTATGATTTATTTTGCGGAATATAACAATCTTAACAGTGTTGCTTTGTGTCTTCTTGGGATTTTCCCTTCCTTCTTCTCCCGTGCTTTCTTTTGATTCCTCCCTTCGCACATGAGGCACGAAATGTCTGAACATGGTATCAGAGCAGCCTTTTGTCAATGTTGCAGAAAACACCTGGGAGAACTCAACGTGCCCTCATTCTCTGCTGTCACCGCTAGAAAAGTCCGGCAAACATTCCATTAGGAGTCTCTATTCTAGTATGACTCAATGACAGCAATTACCAGGTCTGGAAAAACTTAGGACGACAATTACCAGACCGGCTATATTTGTCACAGATTCATTTTAATGAGAACGTAATTTTATTTTGAAAACTCAAAAAGTTATAAATTATAAATAAATTATTATTTATCGCATGTATAAATTGTTGTAGGAACTATAATTTTGATAGTAATATTGAGGTCCAGCATTTTATTTTATAGTTGCATTTTGAAACCTCGTCAGTTTGCGCACATAAAATAACCAAATAAAGATCATCCCCGTGAAACTCAGAAAGTTACTTCAGAAAAATTCCATATCAAAATGAAGGATAAACATGGAACTAATTCAGACATTGATGTATATTGACTTTCCCTCAATTTAGATTCTCTACAATGATATCACAATCTACATGACGTATTCAGTTCATTGTGAGAAGATGGATGCTCTCGATTAAATCTAAGGTACATCAGAAATTGTTTTAAGAACGAAACCTTGGATAATATTCAGGATGATAAAACTCATACAAGTGAGTCTGGGATTGACCTTCACATATGGTTATTTTCTTTTATTCTTTACATTCTTCATTCTGCCTCCTTTGTTATTTAGCATGTCCCTTTTGTTGTGGAGTATAAAAAACTATGTATGATTACAAGTGGGGCCTACTCGCAATGCTCGCTTTGTGTGGGAGAAATAGGAGACAGAGAGCAGGGCCATACTCATTCTAGAAGATAATTAATTAGAAAATCCCATCTTCAGCCAGTCAAACAAAACCACACAAATCCGAAGCTTGTATATAGATGAAGGAGACGGAAACAAAGGAAGGCCCTTTGTTGACGATTGAGAACTAAATGAATTATTGATTATTGTACAGATGGCGTGATTAATTGACCCATGAATTAGATCAAGAGATAGCATAATCTACTTGAAAACTAAATAAATTCATAATTAGACAGATGGTGTGCGTAATCTACCCATGAATTAGATTGAGTGATTATTTAGTCTATTTGAAATCTAAATAAATTAACGAGTGTTGGACATATAGTGTGACTAATCGGTCCACAAATTACCTTGGAGACTGTAAGAGAGATAGTTTACTTGATTGCAAAAACAACATGAAATAAATCTTAATTGATCGGATACTGTGTGAGGGAAAAAACAGTCTTGATCGCAGATATGGATAATAATGATGAAAGCAGAATTTACTTCCTATATACAAATAGCAAAGAAATCTAGAATATCATTCTAAAACGAATCATTAATACACGAATCAACAATGCAGATATCCGTCCCTAGAACCCTCAGAAATCGAAAAAACTGAAGGTTCATTGCTCGTTTGGATATGGAAACCCAGGATATTGATTGCAAATCTAGGCCTGAAGGTATTTGTCAACAGTAGAAAGAGAAAATAAGGGTTTACATAGTGGTACAGAGACAAAGAGATAGAAATTCAGAAAGAGAGAGATAGAGAAATAGAGAGCGAGAGAGAGAGAAAGTGAGAGACAGAGAGATAGAAAGTGAAAGACAGTAAGAGAAAGAGAGAGTAAGATACTAAGAAAGATAGTGAGAAAGAGATTGATAAGAGAAGAGAGTGAGAGATAGAGAAAAAGGGAGAGAGAGAGAGAGCGTGTAAGACAATAAGAGAAAGAGAAAGTAAGATACTAAGAGAGGTAATGAGAAAGAGATTAATAAGAGAAGAGAGTGTGAGAGAGAGAGTAAGAGAAGAAATAGAGTTAGCGAGAGAGTGAGAGAGAGAGTAAGAGGAAGAGAAGAGAGCAAAAGAGAGTGAGAGAGAGTGAGATAGAAAAAGAGAAATAGTGAGAGAGCGATAGTGAGAGGGAGAAAGAGGGAGAGAAGAGAGCAAAAGAGAGTGAGAGAGAGTAAGAGAGTGAGAGAGAAAAAGAGAAATAGTGAGAGAGGGATAGTGAGAGGGAGAAAGAGGGAGAGAGCGAGAGAGAGAGAAAGAGGGAGAGAGTGAGAGCGAGTAAGAGAGAGAGTGTGAGAGAGGGAGAGAGTAAGAGAGAGTGTAAGAGAGCATAAGAGGAAAAGTGAGAGAGAGTAAGAGGAAGAGAAGAGAGCAAGAGAGAGTGAGAGAGAGAGAGTAAGAGAGTGAGAGAGAAGGAGATAAATAGTGAGAGAGGGAGAGTGAGACGGAGAAAGAGGGAGAGAGCCAGAGAGAGAGAGAAAGAGGGAGAGTGTAAGATAGAGCAAGAGAGAGAGTGTGAGAGAGGGAGAGAGTGAGAGAGAGTGTGAGAGAGTGTAAGAGGTAGAGGAAGAGAGAGTAGGAGAGAGTGAGAGAGAGTAGGGGAGAGTGAGAGAGAGTAAGAAAGACAGAGTAATTGAGAGAAAAACGGTTAATGAGAAAGAGAGAGAGACAGTGAGAGTGAGATTGAGTGAGAGAGAGTAAGGGAGAGTGAGAGAGAGAGAGTAAGAAAGAGAGAGTAATAGAGAGAGAGAGTGTGTGCGATACAGAGTGAGAGTGAGAGTGAGATTGAGTGAGAGATAGTAAGGGATAGTGAGAGAGAGTAAGAAAGAGAGAATAATATAGAGAGAGTGATAGTGAGAGAGAGAGTGAGAGTAAGAGTGAGTGACAGAGAGATAAGGTAAGGGAGAGTGTGAGAGAGAGAGGAAGAAGACTGCACGTAGGCCTGAGATTTTCAACTTTTAGGAGAGAATTTTGGGGTTTCCTACAAATAGAGAGGAAGTGATAGAAAGAAGCCTGTACGTAGACCTGAATAATTTCGTCAATTTGCAGGAGAGAAAAAATGTTTTGAGAGAAGTAGAGAGAGAAAGAGATAGGAATTGAAGTAGAAACCTGGGGATAGAAAGAGAGAGAGAAAACACATAAACACAGAGAGAGAGAGAGAGAGAGAGAAAAGAGAGATAGGGAGATTGAGCGAGGTAGATAGATAATGATAGAGTGAGACAGAGAGATAGACAGATAGATAAAGTTTGGGAGGAATAGAGCGAAATAGATAGATAGATAGAGAAAGTGAGAGATAGAGTGAGGTAGAGTGAGATAGAGAGAGATAGATAGAGATGGAAGGATAAGGCGAGATAGTTGGAGTTAGATACTGAAAGAGGGAGATAGATATGATTTGAGACAGATTGAGTGAGATGGATAAAAATAGAGAGAGATAGAGAGAGAAGCCTGTACATAGACCTGAACGTCTTTGTCGATTTGTAGGAGAGAGAAAAAGGGTTTCGAGAGAAGCAGAGAGAGAAAGAGATAGAAAATTGAACAAGAAACCTATGGACAGAAAGGGCGAGAGAAAAAACACATAAACAAAGAGAGAGAGAGTAGAGCGAGATAGATAGAGATAGAGAGAGATAGAGTGAGATAGATAGAGAGAGAGAGAGAGATAGAGCGAGATAGATAGATAAATAGAGATAGAGAGAGGTAAAGCCATATAGATAGATAGATAAAGATAGAGTGAGTGAGATACAGATAAGGAGCAAAGCGAGAGAGATACATAAAGAGGGAGATAGATATGATTTGAGAGAGATGAGTGAGACCTATACAATGGTATTAGGCCCCTAACTAGGCGGCATTCCCTACACAGAGGCCTGCGTGCTTATTGCGAGGGCGTGTCTGTGTAGTTGGCTCACGACATTCTAAGGACTATGTCATAATGGGTAGTGATGCCCAAATACCTGATCTTTCGGGTAATCGCCACTATCTGTGGTGATTCACCGTAGACTATGCACGTGCCCGTCCACGCCCAAGGAGGGACAGATCAGGTACGGTCCGCGTGTGCTCAGCGCACGGGCTGCTCAGTGTGGGCATACAGGCGCCAAGTGCCGCGCGCCAACGCTAAGCGCCAATGCCAAGTGCCACACGCCGCGCGCCAACGCCAAGCGCCACGCGTGGGCGCCAACGCTACGTGCCAACGCCAAGCGCTGCGTGCGGGAGTAGGAAGTGCTGTGCGTGGGTGCGGGATGCGCAGGCCGGACAGCGTGCCACGGTTGCAGCGTGCGGAGTTGTGTAGGGTGCCGCGCAGCGGCTGCGCGGGCAGCACGCATTGCATGTGCGGGACACAGGGCCGGGAGACATCCCGCCAAGAGACTAAGGCACGTGGAGCACTAAGAGCGCAGAGACTGCACAACGGGTGCGTAGCGCTCCTACGGGTAGTGCTGGGGGGCGTCAAATGCGGCGGCGTCATGCAGACTGCGCGTGAGGGTGTAGACACCAGTTCCGGTGGCCTGTGTGATCGTCAAGGCAGGGGTGGGGTGTGTAATCGCCATGCCCGCGGGTGCGTAGCGCCCGGCCCGGCTCACTTGTGTAGCGGCAAAGCGGGCAAGCGCGCGCAGAGCGGCGGCCCTAAGGCGGTGTGGCGACATTACCTCGGCGTAAAGCGCCTTGTCTCGTTCCTTGTATGAGCCCTTGTCTTCCCCATGTAACGATGATGTATTCTGGATGATGTTAATGCAACAACCCTATTCCCTAACAGTGCTGAGCACCACCATCTACTCTAACACCTTCTATGCGATCTTAAGCAATTGCAAAAGCTTCCGCTGCAAGAGATCAAGGCTACTAAGTGTTTTGCCCAGAACATTGAGACCAGCACACGACAAATTAGAGCAAGAGTCCTAGCTCGGGATTTGACCGTGTGACAAATGGAGAGAGATAGAGATAGATAGACCGAGAGAGATAGAGGGATATAGGTGAAGAGAGAGCAAACCAGGGAGATGGAGAGAGAAATAGAGATCGAGAGAGAGAGAGAGAACAGGGGAGAAAGATAGGAAATGAAACTTTCAGGCCTTGCCGAAGAGAAAATCCAAGGGGGCTTCGAGGACCTTGGTAATGGCATGGATGACGCCAGAGAACATCAGAGTCCCTGTTGTTGAACCCGTTTTCTGGTGAACGTGCGTTCTAGTTGACCCCGCTGCCCTGACGCTGACGGCCGGGATCGAACGGCGCGTTTCACGTCACAAGAATAGATGATGATATGATATAAATCAGTGTAAGAGATGAAAGGTATATGAATGAGCAGTTAGGAATCAGGAGATAAGAACGATAATCGTGACGGACTCCCAAGGTGAATGATCGGCTGATCAAACTCCCAATGACCCTCAGGTTCACTAGTCGTCTAGTCAAGAGGGGCGTCTGACGGCCCTGGTAAGTTCGGAATTTAAAGATCGAGTGACAAACCGTTTACCTCAAGAAATAGGTCCTACTCTCGTCAACAGTAGCTATTCCTATTCCGACGTCACTTGAAGAATGGCGGCAGAGGACGCGGTAGCGGACGACGGCACTGGAACAGGTAATAATACTGGTTAAGGATGGAGAGGAGACGAGCTGACCTGATGAGCACTTAGTCGTTGGCGTCTTCAAATTACGGCGCGCAGCGTGCTCCCGGGTGGGATATGGTCTGCCGGCGTCCGGCGCGCGCTTAGTGCACGACGCAGAAAAGGGAGTCGAAGGAGACGATCCAAGGTGGTGGCCGAGAACGATGGGCCACCGGCGTTGTGGCTACGGGGGTTCGCAACCCCGAGGGGGACGGAGGAGCGCAGTGCTGGGGACTTTCGCGGCGCGATCGTGGGGCCACGGCGCGGGCGTGGCTCTGCGGCGTAGCTGCGGGCCTGCGGAGCTGAACGCGTCGCGACGCGATCACGGGGCTGCGGTGCGATCGAGTCCTCGCGGTGATACCGCGGTGCCACGGCGCGGCGCGGCCTTGCAGGGGAAGTGCGGGACCGCGGCGCGGCGTGGTTCGGCAGCGCGTCGCGGGCAGCGACTTGCGGAGCGCGACTGCAGGGCCGCGGCGCGCGGCGCGTGTGGCGTGGGATCTACGGGCTGGCAGAGCCGGAGATGTCGAGTGGGATCGAAGGAGGCTGGGCGATGAGGGTTCAAGGCAATGGTCGGACGGGGAAAGGAAAGGCGAGCAAGAAGATCAGGGTTCAAGAAGAGGCGAGCAAGAAGATAGATGGGAGGGAGGCGTTCAAGAAGATGGGGAAGGGGGTGGAGGGGTGGAATGACGGGTTGTGGAGGTCAAGAAATGGATGTTGAACGTTCAAGAAGATGAGGGGGTGAGGGTGGGCGAGGAGGAGGGCCAAGAAACGGGGTAGAAGACGGTCGGGCGAAGGGATGAGAAAGATGATGGTAGAGGAGAGAACCAAGAACCTTGGTGGAGAGGAATCTTGGTGGGTCGCGGGCGATCCTCCGCGGTGGAGGCAGGTGTCCCGATGCAGCGCAGCGCCGTCGCCGTCTCGAATCTTGAGGGCGCCCAGAGTGATCTCGATGGGAGCTCTCTCGATTCTTGATTACGACAGCTTCTTAAAAAAAACCTTTAACGTACCGGAGTAATCTCGACGGCACGGTTGAGCACGTCACGCCCGGAGTGATCTCGACGGACAGGACGTGGGCTCTACTCTTCGGAGTGGTCTCGACGAAGAGATGGGGCTAGCCAAACCCCCTACGCTACGACTACGATAAGGGGAAGATTCTTGAAACAATTTCAATTCAAAAACTTCCAAGTAGTCCCTTGGGCATGCCCTCCCCTTATATAGGGAGGAGGGGTGCCAAGGAGACGTGGGGAGAGGTTGAACCGTCATGAGACGTGGTTCGACCTCTCCTTACAAATTCAAAATACAATCTTAAAATAAAAGAAAAGACGAGGATGGGCCCTACAATATTGGCACAATCCCATAATTCGAAATGAAAAGAAATACACATAAGTAAAACGTAAATTGTTCGAACCTACCCGGAGTACTTAAACCCCGGGTTGCGGACGTCGGCACGAGCTGTCCGACGTGGCTGTTGGCGTGTCGTCGTCGGTCGTCCGGCAGGTGTCGTTGTTGTCGTCAGGCTGTCGTCGGCAAGATGGTCCTCCATCACCTCCGTTTCTGAAAACCGTTTTCTATAAAAGAGCATTTTTTTATGGGAAACCCATGAACAAAAACGATAAGCTTCCTTCTCTTTACCGGTGAAGGAAGTACAGCCAATCAGAGGCCAAGATAAACCTCATACGTCTGTTTACTCCAATCAAATTGGTAAATTTACGTCCCTCTCTCTCCCTCTCCCTCTCTCTCTCTCTCCTTCTCCCTCTCTCCTTTCCCTCCCTCTCTTTCCCTCTCTCCCTCTCGCTTTCTCAGTATCGCTCTCTCCCTCCCTTCCTCTCTCCCTCCCTCTCTCCCTCTCTCCATCTCGCTTTTCACTATCGCTCTCTCTCTCTCCCTCTCCCTCTCTCCCTCACGCTTTCTTACTATCGCTCTCCCCTTCTCTCCTCTCTCTCCCTCTCTTTTACCCTCTCGCTTTCTCACTATCGCTCTCTCCCTCTCCCTCTCTATCTCTCTAGCGGCAAAGGGAGAAGGAGAGCGCGAGCGAGAGAGAGAGATAACAAGAGGAGCGAGATCAAGAGGGAGAATGGAGAGAGGGAGAGAAAGAGACAGAGAAGGTGAGAGAAAGGGACAGAGAAGGTGAGAGAAAGCAAGAGAGAGAGGGAGAGTGAGAGAGGGATAGCGTAAGAGGGAGTGAGACAGAAAGAGGGAGAGGGGGGGAGAGAGCATTACCGCAAGAGAGAGAGTGAGACAGAAAGAGGGAGAGGGGGGAGAGAGCATTAGCGCAAGAGAGAGAGTGAGACAGAAAGAGGGATAGGGGGAGAGAGATTAATAGAAAGCGAAGGACAGAAAAAGGGGGAGAGACGAAGGGAGAGAGAGAGATAGAAAGGGGGAGCGATGAAGGATGAGAGAGAGAGCACGAGGGAGAGAGAGAGCGACAAGGACAGAGAGAGAGAGAGAGAGTGAGAGAGAGGAAAAGCAAGTGAAAGAAAGAGACAGAAGGAGAGAGAGCGAGAAAGAGAGAGTGAGAGAGAAAGAGGCAGAGGGGGAGAGAGAACAAAAGAAAGAGGAGAGAAAGAAGAGGGAGAGACAAAGTGGGGGCCGGTTCAATTTTTCGGGCTTCACATCAGACAGTTCTACAGTCTTTTGCACCACACATCTACCATGGGCATTTGCGGTGCGGATGTCCCATTTTGTGCGAGTTTTACTCTTTTGCGCTCCTCTCTCTCTCTCTCTCATTCCTCTCTCTGCCTCATTTACTGTTGCTCCTCATTCTATTGTCTCTCTCTCGTTCCTCTCTCCCTCCTGGTCTTTTCTTACGTTCCTTGTTCTCCTCTCTCTCTCCCTCTCATTCCACTCTGTCCCTCTTTCTCTAGCGTGTTATTTTCTCTATGTCGTTCCTATTTCTCCCTGTTTCTTTCTCTGTCATTCCTCTCTCCCCCTATTTCTCTCTCATGCTCCTCTCTTTCTCTTTAGTTATGTGCTCTATCGCTCTGCTCTTTCTCTCTAACACTCTTCTCTCTCTCTCCCTCTCTCTCTCCCCGCTGACGCAATTCTCTTTCTCTCTACTGCTCTTTTTCTCTCTCTATCTCTCGCTCTCTCCCCACTGGCGCTCTTCTCTTTCTCTCTGCTGCACTTTTTATCTCTCTCTCTCTCCCTCTCTCGATTATCTCTCCATCCCTCTCCTCTATCTCTCTATGCCTCCGGGGTCTTGTCTTGCTCTATGGTTCCTCTCTCACCCTTTTCTCTGATTCTTTCGCGAACTCTTCACAGTCTTATTCCTCTTTGTTTCTCTCTGTTAGTGAGACAGGCCTTATATGGCTAATGGGCCCTGTTCTATTAGCCCATTAGCCCTTACTCACATTCTCTCTCCTAGCGTACAAATACCCTTTCTCGTGTAACCTCTAAGCATGAGATTATCATTCTCCTTCTTCCTATGGTCTCATCATCCTTCTCCATCCTCTTCCTCCTAACCTAACCTAGGTGAGGATTCCACATGGTATCAGAGCCCAGCTCTGGATCTCCTTTCATCCCTGGCCCGCAGACTCACCAGTAGTCTGCTCCGCAGACTCCTGCCATTGTCTGCTCCGCAGACTCACCAGCCAGCCAGCAGATCCTCCCCCTCCCCCTCTTTGCTTCTTCTTTCACCACACGCCGCAGGCGCCACCCGCGACGGCCGGCCGCAACCCGCAGACTGCCAGCGCAGCCCGCACGTTGCAGGCGCAGCCCGCGAGCGCAGACCGAAGCCCACAGACTGGAGACGCAGCCCGCACGCCGCAGGCACAGCCCGCGATTGCCAGCCATCGCCAGTAGCCACAGGCGCAACCCGTGACCGCATGCCACTACACGTCACAGACGCAGCCTGCAGGCATGAGCGCATCCCGCGAGCCACATGCCACAGCCGCAGCCGCAGCCCGCGCGCCGCAGCCTACCGCCCACAGCTCGCAGGCCGCAGCCGCAGCCTGCAGCCCGCTGTCCGTCGCCGTAGGCCGCCAGCCATCACCGTAGTCCCCGTCGGCAGCCAGCCCACCATGTCTACAATCAACTCTGGGCCCTCTCCACATGAGAATCTCCCGGTGCAGCCTCCTGTCTTCACCGCGGCGGACTTCGGGCGAGACCTACCCTCTCCGAAGATTGGTCTTCCTCTCCTGCCTGCTCCCGACTGTTGTCGGTTGAACGCTCCGCAACTGCTGTCCTGGATCAAATTTGTGGAGTCCACGCTGAAGGGTCGTCTTCTCCACAAGCACTTGATCTGCCCGCCCCTGCCGCTGGCTGACCCGCACTATGGTGCATTCGACGCCGAGCAGCACTTCATCCACTCCTGGCTGATGAACCACACGCTCTCTCCCTCGGTCTATGACAAGTTTCTTCAGTTGACTACTCCGAAGGAGATTTGGGATCATGCCCACAAATATTGTGGCCACGATGCCGATCACTGGCGAATCTTCTCGCTAGAGGAGCGCGCTGGTGCCCTACGCCAAGGGACGGTGTCCATCATGGACTATAGCTTGGCCCACATTGCACTCTGGCGGGAGGTCGACTACTACATGCCCGTTGGTGATCCGCACGGCGCTGATCGCCGGCACGCTCTTCGCCTTCGGTTCTTGTCATTCCTTGACTGCCTCAACCCGGAGTATGCCGAGGTTCGTCGCAGGACTCTGCACACCAAGGGCACTCTCCCGGAGCTTGATCGAGATGGAGAACAGCCTTCGCCGCGATTGCTCTGAGGTGGTCCCCCCGGCCGACTCTACCACCTTGATCTCCCGCTCGGGGAATCCCTTTGGGTTGTTGCCGCACCCCTCGGAGCCGCCTAAATCTCTGGCCCCGGACCAGGCCTCCGACCCGCGGGACAAACTAGTCTGCACCTACTACGGCAAGCCTCGTCACACGGCGAAGAGGTGCAGAAAAAAGCAGCTTGATCTTCAAGCTGCTAAGGATGCAAAAGCTCATGTTGCAGCCGTCTACCCCGCCGCCGCAGCACCTCTGCCCGGTAGCTCGACAGTTGACTGCCTTGCTGACCTAGCCTATGGCCTCCTTCGGGATGTTCGGTGCGCCCCTTGCCTCTTCTTCTGATCAGTGGTATTGTGGACATACGGCTCTCACCGCGTCTCGTGTCGAATACCACTTGGGTGGTTGATACGGGGCCACGGAACACATGACCCCGTTCAATCACCGTTTCGTATCCTACGAGCGGCATAGTGGGACTCGGGCTGTCCTCACTACCGGTGGTGGACGTCTCCGAGTGGCTGGCCTTGGGACTATCCATGTGGATGCTCTTGGTCTCATCCACAACATCCTCCATGTTCCGTCTCTCCGTGCTTTGCTTTTGTCACCACAGCGCCTTGTCGATGTGGTTCAGTGCTCCTTCCACATCCAACCTGACGGGATCTTCTTGTCTAACAAGGTGCGAGGACTACACCGATTAAGTGGGACCGGGGGTTGCTGTTGTTCGAGGATGGGAGCCGATCGTGCTTTCTGGTGCAGCGCAGTCTACACACCGCTCCTGAGTCTCGCCGCGACCGTCTCCAACTTGCTCACCAGTGCCTCGGGCACCCACTGTTCTCTAATTTACAGCGTCTGTTTCCGTCTTTATGTATGGGCTTGGACCTTAAGACTGTTGTGTGTGAGGCATGCCAGTTAGCCAAACATCGACGTTCGTCTTTTGCTCCATCGGCTTCCCATACGACGGTACCACTATATCAGATCGATAGTGATGTTTGGGGGCTGGTCCATAGTCCAGCTTGAAGGGGCACCGCTGGTTTATGATCTTCATCGACGAGGCCACACGCTACACCTGGACGTACATGCTTCTAGTGAAATCTGCTATAGCGGCCATGGTTCAGCAGTTTTCTGCGATGGTTCAAACCCAGTTTGGCCGTCCTATTCAGCGGTTCCACTTGGACAATGCTTGTGACTACGTCAACCACGAGTTGACATCCTACTTTGCCGCGTGGGGCGTTCTCCATGAGACATCATGCGTTGCCACCCCGGAGCAAAATGGCATGGCAGAACGTCGTATTGGCTATGTGACGTCTACTGCCCGCACATTGCTGTTGAATTACTCGGTTCCATCGATGTATTGGGGAGAAGCCGTCTTGACGGCGACTCATCTCATCAACCGCCTGCCCTCTCAGCCTCTTCAGTTCAGCAGTCTGATCGATCGGATGTCCGCTGCATTTCCTGTCGTGACGCTGCGTACCAACCTCCTTCCCCGCGTCTTCGGGTGCACTACGTACGTCCACGACCCGGCCCCTACCTTGACGAAGCTTGACGCTCGGGCCCTCAAGTGCATCTTCATCGGCTACTCCTCTCTCCAAAAAGGTACAAATGTTTTCACCCTTCTACTTGGCGATTTCTTATTTCTGCGAACGTCACCTTTGCCGAATTCCAACCCTTCTTCGGCTCCTCCTCTTCTTCCGGCGTTCTGCCGGGAGAGACCTCGTCA
The DNA here is from genome assembly GCF_029677425.1 of Wolffia australiana. Classification (NCBI taxonomy): domain Eukaryota; kingdom Viridiplantae; phylum Streptophyta; class Magnoliopsida; order Alismatales; family Araceae; genus Wolffia; species Wolffia australiana. The sequence goes on along the minus strand of NC_135837.1, from coordinate 10,515,570 downwards.
TCTCCCTTTTTGGACTCCTTCCCTAGTGTCGCACCCACGGCATCCCCTCCCCCACCCACGGACGTCACCCGAGTTCCTCCTCCCCCTCCGCATGACTCCTCTCTTGTGGTGGCCTCCGACTCATATCCGTCCACGGAGTTCCCACCTCCGGTGTCCTCTCCTCCGACCCATGTCGATTCCTCTCCTTTGCTTTCACCTTCCTCCGAGTCCTCCGCCCCTACTGTGACATCCTCTCCTACTTCCATCGCTTCCACTCCCACCTCTCTTGGCCCTCCACCTCCGTCGGCTCCCCCTAGCGCTGATGATGACCCCATCGGTTGGCCGATTGCCCTTCACAAAGGGGATCGCCAGTGCACTCGCAACCCTCTGTATCCCCTTTCTCACTACCTTTCCTATGACCGCCTAAGTCCTCCATACCGTCTATTTTTGACCCGTATTGCTTCGGTTTCTGTCCCACGCCGTCTTGCCGATGCCCTTGCCTGTCCTCATTGGAAGGCGGCCATGGACGAAGAAATGCGTACCTTGGTAAAAAATCACACTTGGGATGTGGTTCCTCTCCCGCTGGGAAATAAGGCCGTGGGGTGCAAGTGGGTTCATACCCTAGAGCACCGTGCGGATGGGTCTCTTGAATGTCGCAAGTCTCGGCTTGTTGCTCGGGGCTTTACCCAGTCCTATGGGATCGACTACTTTGAGACCTTCTCTCCCGTCGGGAAGATGGAATCCGTCAGTCTCCTCTTGGCTCTCGCTGCTCATCATGGGTGGCTAATTCAACAATTTGATGTCAAGAACGCCTTTCTCTACGGTGATCTTGAGGAAGAGGTCTACATGAGCCACCCTCCCGGGTACCCTCTTGGCCCTCTGGGAACCGTCTGTCGATTGCAAAAGTCCTTGTACGGACTGAAGCAGTCGTCGCAGATGTGGTTTGGTCGCTTCTCCTCCGTCATGCATGCTGATGGCTACACCAAGAGCAACGGGGATGCTACCATCTTTTTTCGGCATGGCCCGCCCGGGGTAGCTATCCTGGTGATCTACGTCGACGATATCCTGATTACTAGCTCAAATACTGTTGAAGCCTCCCGCCTCGGACGTGCTCTTGCTTGGGAATTTGAGATTAAGGCACTCGGTCCCCTTCGTTATTTTTTGGGCCTTGAGGTCGCCTACTCTTTTCGCGGCATTTTCATCTCCTAGAAGAAGTACACTGTTGACCTGCTGACACTGACTGGTATGACCGACTACTCTCCACTCCGGATGCCCATTGATCCCAACGTGAAGTTGGGTGAAGGGGGTGACTCTCCGCCGGTCAAGCCCTATCAGTATCAGCAACTGGTGGAGAAGCTTCTGTATTTGATTCGCACTCGCCCTGACAATAGCTTCACCGTCAACCTACTCAGCCAGTTCATGCATGCTCCGCATGAGATTAATCGCCAGGCCGCCAATCGGGTTCTTGCATACCTGAAAGGCTGCCCCGAGAAGGGCCTCCTCTTCCCACGGAGCACTGACACCACTGTGAAGGTTTATACGGATGCTGATTTTGCCGGGTCCGTCGTCGACTACCGTTCCACCACCGGGTATTGTGCCTTCGTGTTCGGTGGCCTTGTCAGTTGGAAGAGCAGTAAGCAGGACAAGGTGTCCCGCTCCAGTGCCGAGGCGGAATTCCGTGCCCTTGCTGATCGGGCTTCGGAAGGCCAGTGGATCTACGGGATCTTGCGCGAACTTCGCGTCAAGTATTCCAGTCCGATTCACTTCTATTGCGACAACAAGTCAGCCATTGCCCTGGCCAGAAATCCTGGCCAGACCGGTCGGATCAAGCACATGGAGCGTGACCGCTACTTCTTCAAGGAGCGGATGGACGAGGGCATCTTCGACTTCAATTTTGTGTCTTCCTCCGATCAGGCCACCGACGTCCTCACCAAGGGCCTGTCTAACCCCCTCCTGGTGTGTGCGGTCTCCAAGCTCGGCATGGACGACATCCATACCTCACTTGCGGGGGGGGCTGTTAGTGAGATGGGCCCTATATGGCTAATGGGCCCTGTTCTTTTAGCCCATTAGCCCTTACTCACATTCTCTCTCTTAGGGTACAAATACCCTTTCTCTTGTTACCTCTAAGCATGAGATTATCATTTTCCTTCTTCCTCTGGTCTCATCATCCTTCTCCATCTTCTTCCTCCTAACCTAACCTAGGTGAGGATTCCACACTCTCATTTAAGACAGTCAGATGACGCTCTCTCTCTCGCGCTTCTCTCTCTCAATTGTTCCTCACTCTTCCTCTTTCTATCTCTTTCTTATCCCTTTCTCACGCTCAACTCTCTCATCGTCTTTCCCGCTCTCTCGCTCTTGTCTCTCTCACTCTATCTATCTGTCTCTATTCTCTTTCTGTCACTATTCTCTCTCCCACTCATTCTTGCCTCCCCTCTCTTGAATTCTTAGCTCAATCATAGTTCTGGCATAATTCCCACATCGCCAATATTTTCTGCGATTTGGTGCGATGTGTGTTGCGATTTTTTCGCACCAGTTTGCACAGGTCATCAAACAGGGGTTTCGCGCGACAAAAAATCGCACAATGGCAAAACATTTTGGGCCGAATGGCACCACCATCCCAAACATGTAAAGATAAAGGGCTTAAGTAATCACTAAGTAGGGAAGGACACGGTCTGACCAAATTTTGGTCAGACCAAACCGAACCGGACTGTCGATCAGGCTTTTTAGGGCTGACCAAATCTTCCTGTCCGGATCCGGTTCGCACGTCGAAACCAGACCGAAGACCGGCCTTCTATCCCTCTCTCGCTCTCTTTTTCTCGCCCACGTTCTTCCTCTTTCCTTCTCGCCCACCCTCACTCTCTCTGTCGTCGCTCCCTCTCTCCTACTCGTTCTATCTCTCTCTCTCTCTCGTCCTCGCTCCCTCTCTCCTGCTCCTCAACTCCCTCTCTCCCAGTCGTTCTCTCTCCTCTCTCTCTCACCCTCTCTCCCGCTAGTTCTCTTCCTCTATCTCTTTTTCGTGCTCTCTGTCTCGCCCCCTCTCTCCCCCCCTCTCTTTCTCCTTCTCTCGGTCCCTCGCCTAATTCTCTCCCCCCCTCTCTTTCTCGTTCTCTCGGTCCCTCACCTAATTCTCTCCCCCTCTCTCTTTCTCGTTCTCTCTGTCTCTCACCCCCTCTCTCTCCCTCTCTCTGTCTTGTTCTCTCTCTTCGCCCCCTCTCTCTCCCGTAGTTCCAGTCTCATTCTCCCACTTATTCGCTCTCCCTCTCTCATGTTTCTTACAACCTTCCTCTCGCCCTCTCCCCGCTTTCACTCTCTCCCTCTCGTTTTCTATAACTCTATCTCTCTCCCCCTCTTATTTTGTTTTGCTCTAGCTCTCTCTCCCTCTTGCTTTCTTTTCCCCTATCTCTCTCTCCCTCTCCTTTTCTTTTCCCCTCTACCTCCCTCTCCCTATCTCTCTCTCCCTCTCGTTCTCTTTTCCCCTATCTTTCTCTCTCCCTCTCTCTAATTTCCTCTCTCCCTCTCTCCCGCTACTTCTCTTGCCCTCTCTCTCGCTCGTTCTCTTCCGCTCTTTCCCTGTCTCTCGCTTCCTCATTCCGGTTTGAACATCCCGCTCGTTCGCTCTCCCTCCCTGCTTTCATATCACCCTCTCCTGCTCTCACTCTCTCCCTCTCAATTTCTTTCTCTCTATCCCTCTCCTACTCTCCCATTCCTCCTCCCTCTCTCTCTCACACACCGGTTCTATCCTCTCCTTTCTCAAGGCCTCTCTCTCCTCCCTCTCTCTCCTCCTCTATCCTGCTCTCCCTCTCCTCCTCTCTCGCTCTCACTTTCTCTCTCCCTCTCTCTGTCAACCTTTCTCCCGCTTTCACTCCTCTCTTCCTCTCGTTCAATGCTTGCTCGCCCTCACTTTGGCTCTCGTTCTCTCTGTCTCTCATTCTCTCTCTCATACTCTCTCCCTTTAGCCAGCTCCCTCTCCCTCACGCACTCTCTCCCTAGTGAACTCTCTCCGTCTCGCCTGCTCTCTCTACCTCTCTCCCTCTCACTTCCCCTTTCCGGCTCTCCCTCTCACCCTCTCCTCTCTTGCTCTCTTCCTCTTCTACTAAACTACTCCCTCTATCCCTCCATAACTCTCACAGTCTCTCTCTCTCTCTCTCTCTCTCTCTCTCTCTCTCTCGCTCTCTCTCTCTCTCTCTCGCCCTGTCACTCTCTCACTGTCTTACTCTCTCCCTCTGGTATTCTCTGTCTTGCACTATCTGAGTCTCACTCTGTCCCTCTCACATTCTCACACTCTCTGTCTATAACTATATTCCTCTCTTTTTCTCTCCATCTCTCTCTCATTATTCAATACTTCTTTGGCTCCGGAGAGAGATAGAGGGAACTTAACATGTAGATGTGGCGAGAAGGCCAAGTCAACTTAACATGGAATTGCATATTGACTAATAAACTTGACCGACCGAAGACCGGACCATACTGGGACCAAACCGAGACCGAGACCGAACCGAACTTCAGGTCCAGGTTTAGGTTTTCGGTCAAACCAGACAAAGACCGGACCGGGTCCTTCCATATCACCAACATGGGTGAACCTTTGTGTTGATTCTCCACATTTGTCTGTGTCGTTTGTTGTTCTCATTGAAGTGATTTTATGCAAGCTAAAACATATGATAGAAGAAAAAAGAGGGGATGAATGTGATACTGCACTGTTTGCCATGTTGGGGTCCATACATGCTTCTTGGTGTGTTTGAGCTTCAGAGACACAGATATGGGACACCACATATCTTTCGTTGACCAACTAATGTCGTTATGGATCTTCCTCTAAACTCCTTGAAATAATAATTCTAAATTTTCTATAGACATTTTCCAAGATTTTGGGTGTGTAAAGAGTGTTCAGGATGAGTTAAGTTGTCATCTAGGAAGAGGATAATCCACATTTAGGTTTTCATCATGCGCAATGATGAAATGGAATTACTGAGCTTAGTAGGAATGAATCGACTTGAGAAATAACAATGGTGGATTTTGCTATTCTACTTAAATTGCTATTAAATTCAGTAAGTAATGAAGTTTTACTACAAAAAAAGCATGTCATAGTTCCATCCAAAGGCTGTGAACCAGACACTTAGAGAAGACAACCATTGTGGCCCTACATGGGCTGCTGAGATGTCAAAATTTAGGTGGTTAACCTAATTGATGTGAAATTTCAAGACTTATAAAATATAATTTATAATTAACCGTAATTCTTTTATTATTGATGTAAATTGGTGAGTAAGGAGTCGATCCCAAGAGAAGGCTTTGTGATTAAGATCGATATTTTTAAAAAAATACTTTTGATTATGAAAAATGGTTAACACGATAGAGCGTGGAAATACGAAATACTAGATATATATTGTGATATATATTACATTAACTTATACGTATATGTTGTTAATTCTTAGTCATAGTAATTATGGGCTTTAACATAGTTTAGCATAGTATTAAAATTGTGGAGTGAGGATGGGATCAGATGAATGAATGGATATGATTAGTAAACCCTGATTTTAGAATTCCTATGAATACCCTAATTCGAAATGGGTGGTATAAACCATTAATCCCTACTCATAGGGTTTAATAACTTGTAATAGTTAGTAAGGTGATTTTAGAATGTGAAATCGATAGAAAGATATCAGAAATGGAATAAAAATCCTAATTAAATATTTAATTCTCACCTCTTTCTTTGGTGATGTGCCCAGGCATTAACCTCCATTCATGGACACATATTGGGCCTCGGTGTGCTGCAATAGACGCAAAGTAGATCAAGAGAGGGAAGAAACTTACCTTTGGAAGGGAAATACCTTATATTTGACACTCATACATCCATTTCTATCACAAGGTCTCCCACACGGAGAAATGCAAAATGAAGTACAAGAGGAGCCTAATGTTGGGTTATATTTATAGGCTAAAGCATTAATCATGGAAATAGAAATTAGAGGTGGCCACTTGATCCAAAACTACCCATGGAATCAGCAGTTATGGCTGCTTGAATTTTGAGCATTTAAAGTCAGTCATTTTTTAAAGTAGTTCCACCAAAATAGGGAGCCACAAGAGCATGCCACGACATTCATCCTTGTAGGGCACAATTTTGACCTGTTTCAGAATAAGAGAAAGCCATCCATTGTTCCACATCTTCCTTCTTATTTGGTCACGAAGATTACATGTTTCATAAAAAAGAGCAACCCATTTTTCCATATCATCCCTCCATAGTGGGCCTTGACTTTGCTATTTTATAATATTAAAAAGATATCTGAAAATATATAAAATAAAATCCAAAAAATTGATGAAATTCAAAATCAAATTTCTTAACAATAAAGGTAAAAAAATAAATATTTCTTTATTTATATCTCTTGTTTCGACAATCGTTTCACCAACATACTTCTTTTTACATGTACTATCCATTAAACTAATTATAAATTCAAAATATATTGATTTTAATGTGATGATAATTATTTAGTGGACATGTGTTTTTTGTGAAATTTGCGTAAAATTCACAATACCCTGCATAAAATTACATTAGTTAAATTATAAAATGCAGCAAATAAACATAAATTATAATGCTTATTTGCTTGTTATCAACCTTGTCAAAGGGTTTTTGTATTAGGGAGTAATGGATATTTGTTACATATCAATATATTATATATAATGACTTGCATACTGATAACATGCTCTTATAGTACTTTTTATGATTATAATATTTTTCTGCATTAAATTACTCATATTTACATGTTATCAGGCTCCAAATGTTCTAACAGCATAATCTTAAAGAATATAATTTTTGAGGCAGAATATCACTTTGCTTGGATTTTTTGACATTAAATCTGGAAAGATATGGTTTTTGTGAGTCAAAATATATATTCATAAGTTTTTTGGGGCTTTTAATTTATTCAATATGAGTTTTTTAGTATTTATGGCTTTTATGGCATAGGCTGACGTGGTACACTCACAACTACTCATTTAAAACAAAGAAGAAGGAAAAAAGAGGTGACCTGGAGCACTTACGCACCGCCACGTCAGCCTCCAAAAAAATAGGTTCTCAATGTGTTTCTTTTTCCTCTTCTTCTCTGTTTTGTCTTTTTTTCGTCCTCCTAGAAGCATGTGTGCGTAAAGAGATAAACGTGCATGGAAGACCAAAACACACGGAAGATGAGGCATTTTGACTTCTGACTGGGATCAGAAAATGAGGATGATGACAAGGATAGAGAAAATATCAATGACTAGGATTGGTCCAACTTCAAACGGCCATAACTTTTTATCTACGACTCCAATTTAGCTGACTTTTTCAGCGTTGCTTCATCGCCCCTCCTCTTTTTATCCATACCCTCTGATCTATAAATAGAGGCCTGGTAATTGTGAATAGATATTGATCTTGCTTCCTACTTTGTTGGCTGATTGAAAGATAGTGAGTTTTATCATCCATCAAGAGTATTCTTGGTGTCCCAGGTGTGTAGGGAGAAGCGTTGGAAAAGAGGGGGAGCTTACCAGCTCTCGTAAACCCCCAGTGATCCTCGCAGAATGTAAGGATCTAAGGTATGTATATTCGCCTTATCTTATCGCTTTCCCGACGCCATAGTTAACATAATTAGTATTTATCATCGTTCTTGCACTCTCATTGTACTCTCTTTTCTCGTCTCTCCATCCTCGCCACCACACCACGTCACATCGAATCACTATCTTCGTTGATACCATCGTTCATCGTCATATCCATCACAACCACTCACTATTTTCTTTAAGTGTAATTAGCTTATAATTACGTATGTTTTATCTATATCACTAGGTCGCCTCCTCGAATCTTGTTTTCATCTATCCTCTCGTCAATCATCCCTAGTATAAGAAAGTAATTCCTTAGTCATCTTTCTCTGTGGAGATGATGCTACTCATCAATAACTACATATTTTTAAGTATAATTAAATATATTTTTATTGAATAATCTCAATCCCCAACGACAAATTTTAACCCTAAAATATAAATTATCGCATACCAATCTTTTTGTTGGATGGTCACTTCTATAATGTATGCGTACTGCTAACAATTGAATATAGTAAAAGCCTGTTATAAATAAAATTAATTCATGGTTTCCAACATAGTATGGCCTTCTAGGTCACAAGATTACACAACAAAGCCATTTTAATTGTATTATAATGGATAACAATTGGTGTGTGTTATTTATTAGAGGAGCCTATATCATCCTTCATGATAAAGGGGGGTTTTCAAACATCTGGCTAAGGGACAATTTATCATAGTATATGTGATAAATATTATTTGGTAATTTTTTAAAAATGATCTCTTCCGCCAATCAATTTAATGTTGTTTAGATTATACATAATTATGCAAATCGCTCTATGCTCAATGTATACTTGGAAAAATAATATATATATTTGATTATTAACTTTTGTTATCCTTTTTTTCTAACATTTGCCTCAATAATGTAAACTATTCGACTGATACAAGATATTATACGATTTCCGAAAATCACATATATTAAGTAATTTTGAAATGCTTCCATAAAAAAATATTGTTTGAGTAGTTTTTTTTTCTGACGATGCCATTCTGCAAATCTAAATACAAACAGCGGTATCCAGATTTTAAGATTGAATTATGACTAAAGAGTCATTTCAATTTGAATACTGAAAGGTTTTAGGACTATTTTAAAAAATTTTAAATCAATCCATGCTAGTTAGTGGAACATTTGCACTATATCTTATTTTTCAATGTAAAGGTTAGTGAAAGAGTGAAATGTGCGAATGTTAAAACATTTTTATACTGATTATCAAAAAAGGAAACATGAGTATAAAAAGCGCATTTATAGCTGCTTGGAAACCCTAGAGTAAGGGGTAATCAATTTAACAGAGAGCATGTTTAAAAGAAGTAATTTTTATAATTTAGTTTTATTGCCGATTTAGTTATTTTTTGAAATAATGATGACATAGTGATTGTAAAATTTTGAAAAATAAAGTTCTATGCAGTAAATACAATTGTTTTTGTACTTTGCTAATACTAATATATTTGTATGTATTTTATATCAGTAAATGACAATTAGTTCAAACTCAAAATTTATCGTGAGATGTTCATTAGCGTGGTGATGATTGAGCATTGTCTACACGAGTAGACTGGAACAGGTTTGTACACATATGGCCGAGTTACAGTTGATGCTGATCATGGATGTGTACTATTTACTAATAGAATTGATAATTACATTCATAAAGGTATGAACGTAAGATATCCTGCTAGAGTTTGACTGATATAACCCTAAAATCGTTATTTATTTCAAGCAATTAATCCCAATTTTATGCATTTGATGAGATTAAAATGGGGTTGTTATAACGTATTGACATGAAATTAATGTTTTAAAGTGATTTCTGATTTTCCACTAATTTCATGTTTTAAAGTGAAATTAATGTTAATTGATGAACTTTTTGTGATTTATATGAGCTTGAAATAATAGTTTTTAAATTAAAAAGGCAGGTTTAAACTATAACTTTGAGGTAAATTAGTATGGGGCTAAATTACTTAATTTTCTAGAATGTCCTAGAATTTTCAAGATTTTTCTGAAATCTTATTGGATTTTTTAGGAATTTATTCAAAGAATAAATGAACTTTTGAATAGGAAAATGACATATTTATATGGAAAGCATAAATTGTAGAGCAATTTCTAAAGTCGGATGGGCGTTGGTAAATTTTAGTTGCAACTATGCCCTTAAAAACAGCTCTCGGTAGTCTCTACAGGCGTAAAGATATTATTTAAACAGCTACACAGTTTTATTGCGATTTCTAAGTTGGTTTTTTAAGGAAAAAATAGGAGAGAGAAAGCAAACCTGAAATGTACATAAATATTTTTAGGGTGGCTTCCTTTTGCATGCGCACATTTAAAATGGGAATTTCCTTCAAATTTCTAGGAAATTCTATCTGCCTTGCAATGCATACACAGCGCACGCACATCTGATGAAGTGGCGCCTTGGGATTGGGAAGCACCAGTACAAGCGCACACACACGTGCATGGCACCTTGTACGATGTTTATTTTTTTCCCATTTTTATCTTTACTATGATTTCAGGAATAAGGTACGTGGGGCAACCAGAATGAACCCACCATCTGAAGTTGAAAATTTGTCATCCAATGAGAAATCGACACATCATTCCTTGTTTCAAAGGAAAATAATTAAATAAATGGATTTAACTCCAACAATTAAAATTGGTTTAAATTTGTTTATTCATAACTATTGATACTGAAGTCCAATTGAGATGATAGTTTATGGCTTTTGTGGTCTGAAACCCCTCTTTCCATCTGTAGAGTTGGATCATTCAGACCAAGCCTAAGTTGATAGATAATAATGAATTACTAAATATGGATAAAATGGTGATTTTCACCATGTAACCTAAGTATAAATGCTAAACTGTGAGAGGGGTAGCTCATTCTTGATGGTGCTCTATCACACCTGCATGATAGAGAGGAGCTCCAACTTGGATCAACCTGTTTGGTACCCTTATTTTCTTTGTATTTTAATTTATGGTGTATTTGGATGATGGTTTAGTTAAATTCCTTCATCGTTCTTCTTGAACTTGGTCTGAACTTCTAAACCGCTAGTCCATAGCAAAATATACATAATAATTTGATTTTAAGTTTATGCTTTGAGGTAGTGATTAAGTTTACTTATTTTTCTTTCCCAATTTGGAAAAAGGATTCTTCTTTAGTTCCCCTTTGCGTCTTTTGTCTGATTTCTTCTTAGGTGTCATAACAAGTAGGTGGAGTCCACACGAAGGATGAATTGAGGGATGCAACCATTTCATAAGGAGTAAGGGGTTTGAAGAGCTAGCCACGACATGATCTTTTAGAACCCAATTCCTTTATCTGATTTCTCTCCAAAAAATTGCTCTCTTCAAAGACTTGAACTATTTACTTTTATCTGGAACCTCTATTTGTCTTGTTGTGGTGTTTTTATTTTTATTTTATCGGGATGTTGACCAAATTGGAGCAATCATGGTGTACGATGCATCAGAACTTATTCAGGATTTTCTTTCTATCATCTTAACGGCGAGCCACACGTCCATCCCCATTGTTTGCCATTGTCTCCTTCGATTTTCTATTGGTTATTTTCTTAGTTATGCATTGAGTACCATGCATGTTCTACTAGGGGGGAATCTTATTCATTTTAAATGTGATACATGCATTTAATTTTGAGGAATATTACATGAATTAACCTGCCTATAACCATAATTAACATGCATATACATGAATAAAGTTTTTTCATCCATGGGTTTGGGAACACGTGTAGAGAAGTAAGCTCCAAGAGCCAATAAATAGCTAGTTAGAGGTGGAAAATTGCTTGATTTTATGCAATGTGCGTTCAATTTCAATTTGGGGAGGGTTTCTGGCAGTTGATTAGATGATGGCGGTTGATTAGTAGAAGCTCTATGCTCCAAAGGTAGAGTGATGAGTGAATTGAGGTCCCCCATTTCAATAGCTCGAAGTAACCGATCCCACTTATGTATGTTGTCTGACCATTATCCTACTCTTATTTCATAATAGGAGTGAGTCATTCTTCAAGTCTTATGCACAGAATGAATCATCTTCACCCACCTCATTGTTCAGCACACTTCGCATCCTGTTCATCATCAACTTGATTCCACCACCTCATCTTTCCCACACACTTCACATTCTACCGATCATCACCATGACTCCACTACGGAGGATATACCTATCTCCCAAGTACATCTATCGTCTTTCCATCATATCACTCCGATATCGCCTCTTTGCCTCTTCGCCTCTTCTGGTGTCCATGATTCACTCTGCATTATCTAAATCTTATTCTTTTGTCCCTTCTATCTTGACCAATGTGATTATTATGTCATTCATGATAGGTGTGATAAAGTGTCTAGAAACCATTTATAGGATGGAAAGTGTTATTTTTTTTATCATGCACAATTTATTTTAAAAAAAAGAAGATGAAGAGAAAAAGAAGAAAAATAAAAAGAATAAAAATATATATACTGATAAAAAAGAGAAATAGGGGTTTTGAAGTGTATGAATTTCTTATGTTAGTATTCCATTCATGGCCACAATGGTCTGCATGTGTGTATCATCATATTGATCATGTCTTTTCTAACTCCCCCACTTCTTCTAAAAACTTAGGTAGCACCATATTCCGTTAACCATACAACCCCATTTCCTCAAACAACTTCAATTTTTCCTATCACAATCCCAAATCTTTTGCCATATATTATTATTGTTATCTTCCATGCTCTGTGCTCAACAAAAGGTGGAAACTGACTTCTTCTGTTCTTGGGTACGAGAACAGTTAATGGAAAGACAAGTACTTGGTGGCCGCCATCACACGAGAGAGTGATCTTGCTTGCGCAAACCATGAGGCCAATATAAACGAGTGCAGTGAGATTACCTTAGAAGTATAGGGTCACCCCAAATAACAAGTACACTCCCTTTTCATCTACTTAGCCATCGAAACCAAGGAGAAAGGAATCCAGCATTCCTGAAAAGGTCGAAGCCCAAATTGTCACTTAATGTTTCGTCTGAACTTGTGATCGGTATGCCTACTACTTTCACACTTGTTTTCTTTTGCCTATAGGTTGAAAAATGAAATTTTGGCAATGTTTAAGTAGGGGAGTATATGATAACACCATAAATTGGGTCTTTATTTCAAGCAATTTAGCACAATTGTATGCACTTAACGAGATTAAAACTGGGATCTAAGAATATATTTACACGAAATAAATATTTTCAAGTGATTCTGATTTTCCCCTAATTTTCTATTAATGTCTTAACTTTTAGAATCTCCATGAGCTTGAAATAACTATTTATAAATGAAAGGCAGGTTTATTCTTTATTTTGGAGGTAAATTAATATGGGGATGAATTACTAAATTTTCTAGAATGTTATAGAATTTTCTAGAAGTTTTCTAGGATTTATTAGGTTTTTGGGAATTATTCAATTAAGAAATGAATTTTTAATAGGAAAATGATACATTTATATGAAAAATATGAGTTATAGAGAAATTTCTAAAGTCAGAAGGGCATTTTGTACATTTTAGTTGCAATTATGTCCTTATAAACAGTCCTCGGTCGTGTGTGCAGGCGTAAAGATATTGTTTAAACGGCTACTGGATTTTATTGCGATTATTGAGTATTTTTTATTGGTTTTATGAGAAAAAGGAGAAGAAAGAAAGTGAAAAGGAAATATACATAAATATTTTTTAGGGCGGCATTTTTTTGTATGTGCACATTGAAAAGGGGACTTTTCTGCAAATTTCTAGGGAAATCTCTCTCCCTTGGGGGCATACACAGCGCATGTACTATTGATGATGTGGTGCCTTGGGATTGGGAACCACCAGTACAAGCGCACAAATGGGGAAGGCGCTTTGTACGATGTCTATTGTTTTGCCATTTTTCTCTTTATTCTGATTTTAGGAAAGGGGTACGTGGCGCAACGAGAATGAACCCGCCATTTGAAGTTTTAAATTCATCATCCAATGAGGAATCGACATGTCATTTCTTGTTTCAAAAGAAAATAGTTAAATAAATGGATTTCAATCCAATGGTTTAAATTGGTTTAAATTCATTTATTCATAACTTTTGATCCGGGAGTTCGGTTGTGATGCTTGTTTTATGGAGTTTCTAGCCTTGACCCCTCTTTCCATCTGTAGGTTGGATCATTCAGCTCAAGCCTACATTGATAGGTTAAAATGAGTTACTAAATGGGGGTAAAATGGTGTTTTTCACCATGTAACCAAAGTATAAAAGCTGAATTTTAAGAGTGGGAGCTCACTCTTAATGGTGCTCTATTAGAGCTGCAAGAGAGAGAGGAGTTCCAGCTTGGATCAACCTGTTTGGTACCCTTTTCTTCTCTGTATTTGAACTTATGGTGTATTTGGATGATGGTTTAGTTAAATTCCTTTATCATTCTTCTAGAACTTGGTCTGAACTTCTCAACCGCTCGGCTTGAGGGAAATGTACAAGCCCTTACTAAGATTGGGATGATAGACATAGAGATTTACCTAGCTATTTCAAGTACACATTAGAAAAAAATATGAAAAATATTTATTTTTAGGATATTACATTACCGCCTTTTACTATTAAATAGTACGTTATTTCCGAATTATCAAACTGATAAGCCGAAAAATCACGTAAAATTACGTGGTCGTTGCGCTTTTTAGACTCATGCAATAAATTTATAATTCCCTTAATTACTAAATAAGAATATAGAGCAAGCAAGGGGTCGATCCGCAAGGAGGCAACAATTCAGAATTTTCAAACAATTTTTATGAATCAAGTCAAGTAATTTTGAATTTTGCAATATTTAATTCAATTAATATTAAATAATATTCTTAAAATAATCAAAATTAAGTAAAACTTAATTTTGATTTCGGTCAGATAATTCCAGATAAGAATATTATTATTATTTTAAGCTCATAAAAATATAAATTATTAATTTCCCAATTTAATAAAATTTATAATAATTTTCAGAATTAAAATTGGGAATTTAATAATCAAGAAAGTGATTTTTGAATTGGAGTTCAAAATGGATGAATTTTCGGTTCAAATTTTATTTTTGGGTTTTTTATATATTAAATTAAATTCCTAAACAATAAAAACTGAAATCTAGAGAGAGAAACAAATCAAATTAACCTAGAGAGAGAAAGTGAAGAAATTGGGGAAAGCCCCAATTTCGACCCTAAATTAAAAATGTAATCAAGCAGAAATGTCCTAAAATGTTTAAGAATTAATTATCAAAAGTCAGATCTCGAATCCAAATCAAAAAGAAGTGCTGATGCATTCAAAACATGAATCTAGGGCATGTACATTTCGCCCATGCCAAGGCGTTTTCGAATCGTTCTAGAAGATGATCAAATACAATTCCGAAACTTACAAATTTGATAAAGAGATCCAGATCTGACGACTTCCAGAATGCCTCCAGTGTCCTTCCTGGCCAATTGCTTGGGGAGAGCCTCCAAAAAGTGATTTTCGCCCTTTTCCAGACCTCCATTTAAAGATCCAACCGGCTGGATTGTAGAGGGGGAAAAGACGAACCTACCCTCAAAATTTCAGCCCAATCGGACATGTAGATCTCAAGATATCAAGGGTTTAGTGAGAAAAAATCTGAGCCGTTGGATTTATTTATCTCTCCTCCAATAAGCTTGGAAATGGCGCGTTTTGATTGGCTAGCATGATTATTTCTCGTTTTCCGCTTTCTCGGATCACGCCCTGACACGTTGTTGTGCGCATTGTCCGCCCGAAATCATTGGCAAGTCATTTCGTCATTTGAACGGCTAGGAATTCTCCACGTCACCCTGAAATAATAAAAACAAAAGAAAAGGACAAAAGGTCTTTTTTAAAAAAAAAATATATATTTTTTTATTCTCTTAGCCGTAATCTTTGACCATTCTTCTCTCTTTTATTTTAAATCATAAGCCGCTATTCTTCTCTCTCTTCTCTCTTTAAATATTTTATATCATAGCCACTTATGTTGACTATTCTTCTCTCTCTCTTCTCTCTTTTAAATATTTTAAATCATAGCCGCTTATGTTGACTATTCTTCTCTCTCTCTTCTCTCTATTTATTATATAATAATAACCACTCATTCTCTCTCTCTCTTTATTCTTATTTAAATAAATATATCCATTTATTCGCCCGGGCGAATGACGTGGATACTCCTTAGTAAATATTTAAATATATTATAAATGCCAAATAAATAATATATGTGTTATTTAAATATGTAAAAATCATTTCTTGGCTATATAATGGTCAAAAAATTATATAAAAATATGGAAAATTCCAGAAAAATCATGGAAACACTTACCAACCTTTAGCCAAGTATTTAAAACCCTGTAAAAAATATTTCTTCACTGAAATGAAGTTAAATTCCATAAAAAATGATAAAAAATCAGAATTAATAATAAAATGAAAGGTTAAATGATCTATCTTTATTTTAATATGATATCATGGAAATATAGTCATTAAAACACATAAATATAATATAAAATTCATTAATTAATCATGTTAATTTGCAAGTTATCACAAACCTACAAGACCAACCAAAATGCAATCAAATTTTCTTCCGAGTCACTCTAATTCACTACTTTGATCCTTGAAATTAGATCAAATAATTCAATTTAGACCCCATGTTTCTTCTATTCCTCTTATCTCTCCTACTCCCTTTCTGAATTCCTCATTTAATTATGGTGATTTGATCTTATTTGAAGATCAAATTAAGTTTAATTAGTGTCAAATTATTCAACTGGATAATCAATTGAATTAACTTACCAGCTTCCCTTGGACGATACCCTATACTTATCATAATACATCTTAAGTAAGGTTTTATAAATTATATTGTATAAGCCAAAATTTACAACGACAAGGAATTCAATTTGGTAAAATTGGCCCCTATTTTTTTGTTTTTCATTGACCTATAAAAAGTTGTACAGAACCTATATCGAAAAAGGGTGAATGTCGCACTATTCTCATTCTCACATGCTTGATAGGAAGTGTTGTTATTTCATCAGGGCTCCAGATCGGACTCCAGGGTCCTTCATGCATTAAATTTTTAAGATCAGTAATTGTACAAAATAAGATATTGAGTAAAACACCCTGATAAACTAAATTAGACACAAAAATTTATGGTGCCTTTGAACATTGGAGCAAAAACCGTTTTCAGTCTATAACCATGGATGGAGATAGGAAATAAAGATGGAAATATCCTAAACATACAGAACATAAGGAAGGTGATTCTGATATGAAATCATTCATTTTTTACATTAATTAACATTTTATAGATAGAATCCAGAAATAACTGAATGCCCTCAAAATAATGAATTGGCCCGCTACAACCTTCAGAGTGCTGGGAAAAATGGGAGTGTGAAGTTCTTTTCAAGATGAAGACCAATGATATGGGGATAGCCAAAGGCTTAGATAGAAATTGGGGGCATATGGTTAGGAGAAAAATGTTACGCCTCCCAGTGTGATGAAGAGTAGTTGTGATTAAATGATAGTAAATGAGTGTAGTAGCTTGTAAGTTATGTTCCTATTCATGCCCTCATCTCTGGTGATAAAGGGCTTAAGTAGTCACCAATATGGGTTGGTCTTTTATGATGATTTTGACATTGGTTTGGGTCTTTCTTTGATATCATTGAACTGACGTTATGTAAGATGATCAATATATGACAGAAGAAAAAAGAGGGGATTAATGTGATACTGCATTTAAGTTGTCACCATTCTTAGTGATGAAATGGAATTACTGAACTTAGTACAAATGCAATAATCTGAACTATTGATTTTAATATTATTACTAAATTTATATGAAATGCATTAAATAATTTAGTTTTATTATAAGGAATTCTTTCATAGTTCGATCCGAAGGCTGTGAACCTGGCGCTTTGTGAAAACAAGCACGGTTGCCCTATGTGGGGTACATAAAGAGCTTTTTGTGTGAGGGATTCAATGATATTTTTTACATATCAATACATTATATATTATGTATTCTATGCCAATCTTATTGTTCAATGGACCCTTCTATAATGTATGCGTACTGATACCAAACTTAATTCATATTTTCAACGTATATATGGCCTTCTATGTCGCATGAACCCACAAAAATGTTATTTTAGTCCTGTTATAATGAATGAAAATTGTGTTTTGTTAGTTATTAGAAAAGCCTAGATCACCCTTGATGATAAAGGGGAGTTTTCAAACATCAGGCTACGTGACAATGTATCATAGTTTATGTGATAAACATTACTAGGTTATTTATTTTAAACGATCTTTTTCCCTAATCCATGTGACACATTTTAAGAATAGTTTAATATGCAAAATTGTCTGAAGGTCAATGTATACTAGGCAGAACAATGTATAAAGTTTATTTTTTCTTTTGTTTGATATCATTTGTCTCAATAATGAAAATAATCATCCCGAGACAATATAAGATCTGGTTTATTAAAATCATATAAATTGAGTTATTTTGAAGTGCTTATATTTTGTCGTTTATTTTCTTTTGGCGATGTTATTTTGAAAATCTAAATTCAAATAGGGGGGTGTAGATATAAATTTTGCAATTTTTTATGATTGAATGTGGAATAAAAGCTTAATTTGAATTTTAATACTGAAGGCTTGTAAACTTTTTTACAATAAAATTGAATCAACCCATCTTAGTTAGTGCAATCTTTGCAATATATCTTATTTTTGTAAGGTTTAGGGTTAGTTAAATGTGCAAATGTTAAACTAACCCTATACTGATTGTCCAAAAAAAAAGAAACTACAATATCAAACGTGCCTTTCTGCACATTTTATGATTACTACAGTTCTATATTCTTATGAAACTCAGATTAGTAGGTCTTAAAACATGGTCTATTTAGCTGAACTTATTTTAAATAATCATTCTTATACATGTTGAATAAAATGTGTTTTATTTACTTATAGCCATACACATTATAAAAAGTGTTATAGTCATACATGTTACACACAGTAATTGTGTATCAATATTTAATCGCAGTATTATACTCATAGTGATTTCTCCTACACGGTTGAATTTGAATGTTGCCAAATACTTACTAAGTTACATACACATTTAAATTCTTTTAGCTGTAAATGAAAAGACAGGTATGAAACGTTTAAAGACCTAAACACGACTATGTGTGAGATAAAACTAACAGTGCATACTTTATCTTGGCAACAAAGATATGCAAGGGTGTTCCGATGCCATATAAATATCGTACTAAATTAGTTTATATGTATAATTTATGAAGAAATGAATGCTCGATTAAGCCCATTTCTACAGAAACTTTTACATCACAATGGTTAAATTACCAAAATTTGTACAATAATCAAACATATTGAATAGCAGAATAAATATTATTCTTTTTTGAAGCATCAAATTAGCATCAAATTAAAAATTCAAGTCAAAGATTATGCATAAAAGAAATCCTGATCTTATGATGACGTCGGCCTTCGCACATTATTATCTATTGGTATTTTGCTGAGTATTCAATAAGCTACTCTAACTGTTTCATCATATACTGGTAAGTGCACACTTATTGCAATATGGTAATTATTTGAGGCCGTAAGGATATAATGAATGCTCTAGCAACCCCGGAGAGTGGGATTGATGGGCTAGTTGTAGCAGGTACCTTACTACCTTTACCGTTACTTGTGAATGTTCAGGATAAGAGTGCAGGAAGACTAGTGCTATGATCACCTAATTGTTTGTGGGAATTTAAGCATTACACTATGCGAAGCCGGAGCAAGATATTAGGGCTTGTGATATACTAAAGTATATTGACGTGGACAGATAACAGAAAAATAATAAATGAACACAAAATGCCGTTAGAATTTCTGATGTCCTAGGTGTTTGGTGTTTTATGTATAAATGTAGGAGCATGGTAACACTAGGAGCAGGTATTTCCGTTTGATGTTCTAGGTGTTTGGTGTTTTATGTATAAATTTACGAACATGGTAACACTAGGATCAGGTATTTCTGTAGTCAGATTTGCCAGCCATTTATTTTGTAGGCGACATTATTTGATAGAATTTAATGGGATTGGAAGACATAGGTTCACATTTTCATCAGTAGCTTTATTTTATGAATTTGATGACAATATGATGTAATACGATCGGCCGGGATCAATCGGCTCTTATTACGCCACAAGAATTCGATGAATAATTTTGTGAATGATATGAATATATGACGATGAAGAAAACGTCGAATGAGAAAGACTCGATCGTTTACAAGCAGGGAAGAAGACCCCGCCGATCAAAGGGAAGATATTGACCCTAGATCAAACTCCCAATGACCCTCTTGACCGACTAGACGACTACGAGGTAAGGGGCGTGTGACGGCCCTAAGATGTTCGGCGTTCAAATCAACGAATACCCTTTCAACCACAAAAATAAGATCCTATCTCTCGACGAATGTGGCTAACCCTATCCGTAGATTATATTGAAAGAGGGCAGCAGACGAGATAGGGGAAGACGACAGTAAAGGCGGTAATAATACTAGGAATGGCGGAGGGGAGATGAGAGGGTACCTTGTATGTCAATAGTCCACGGCGTGGGAAATGGTGTCTCGACGTAGTCAAAGGCGATGGGAGATTCCACGTGGGTGAGGCACAACGACGGTGGAGGATGGGGTTCTTGGCTTGTAATCACCCCAAGAATGCCTCTAGATGGTGGCTCTTGTCGATTCTTGAATTTCTTGCGCAGTAGTTGATCAGGAACGCCAAGAAGGTGACGATTTCTTGAAGCCTTGATCGTTCTTGAGCGGTAGTAGATGAAGAATGCCAAGAAGGTGGTGGTTTGTTGAGACCTTGGGGTTCTTAAGCGGTAGTTGATCAAGAATGCCCAGGGGTGGCGGTTTTCTTGAAATCTTGAAGGTTCTTGGTGGATGGCGATGGCGGCGGTGGACGATGGCGGCGGCAGGGGCGACAGCCTCCAAGAAGAGGGTTCTCGAAAATAACCACCCAAGAAGTCTATGATAGAGGGGCGTTTCTTGATCTTCTTGGATGGATCTTGGAGGAGGTCGATGGTGGCGGCGGACGACGGCGGCGGCGGGGATGATAACCTCTAAGAAGTGGTTTCTTGGACGTTTCTTGGGGACTAACAGCCCAAGATTCCCAAGGAGAGGGCGTTCTTGGAGGAGGTTGGTGAAATCTTGGGGAGGAACAATGGCGACGCGTACCCGGAGTGATCTCGACGGTGACGGTTGACGATGCTTCTCCCTTGGTGACACTTTCTTGAATCCTTGAGACCCTTTGGAGTGATCTCGACGGAGGGCTTCTTGGCTTCAAGAACGGAGGAATTCTTGAATCTTTTAGCTTCTTCGGAGTGATCTCAACGAAGACGTTTAACGCGTTCCCATAGAGTGGTCTCGACGTGGGGGACGCGGGCTCTACTCCACGGAGTGGTCTCGACGTGGGCAGGAATAGACAATTCCCTCTACTCTACTCACTACAGTAGGTGGAGACAAGAGTTGTAAAAATTCTTTCAACAAATGACTCAAATGTTCCTTGGGCATGCTATTCCCTTATATAGTGAGGATAGGTGCCAAGTGAACGTGGGGAGAGGATGAACCATCGCGAGACGTGGTTCGGCCTCTCTTTACAATTTAAAAATAAAACCGAAATTTCAAAAGTACAGACGAAGGCGAGGCCCAACATTGGCCTAGTCCATGAAATCCAAAGACACAAATGAAACATAAACAAACACAAGGGAAGATAGAGATGCTTACGCGGGGTACTTGAACCCCGAGTGGCGAGCGTCGACGTGAGCTGCTCGGCGTGGCTGATGTTGTCCTGTCGTGCCGTCTCCAGGATGGTCCTCCATCATAGTATTTGTTAAACTTTCTGTAATTTTTCTTTTTGATTTTTAAGAAGTCGATTGGAAGACATAGGTTCAAAGCTATGTTTTTTTCTTATTATCAAATTATATCATTTTCCTATTTCATTGATTAATATTATATTTGGGGCCACAATGCTCTTAACAATTCGAGTTTGCTAATCAAATCTAAAGAATGGGCATTATTTTACTACTATAGACCTATTGACTTTACTTTGATTTTATCACATGGGGTGGTATAAAAATAATAGATAATTATGAGTCCTGGACGGCACTTGCATAGTACAATGATTCACGTGGATTTAAAGTGAAAGTATGGGTAACGTTGATTAATGGTTCCCACTGGAAAAATGTACATTATTATAGAACTCCTTGCTACTGCAAGTCATCGTGCATAAAAATCAAAACCAAAATATCTACTGGCCTTTACC
This sequence comes from Wolffia australiana, assembly GCF_029677425.1. NCBI lineage: Eukaryota > Viridiplantae > Streptophyta > Magnoliopsida > Alismatales > Araceae > Wolffia > Wolffia australiana. Next base: position 10,493,814 of record NC_135837.1, on the reverse strand, counting down.
CAGTACCGTGCAAATAATGTATGCGCAATTGGTGAGTGACATAGCGTATGATCTGTCAGCAAGTTCACAGTGTTGGAGCAAAGCAAGCATGATCCATGCGAGATGGATTGGGTTGAAAGTAATATCTTTTAGACTTTGAGTTGGTGAAAGTGATTGACTTTACCATCTTAATTTTACCAACGGCCTTTCGTCTTCGGGTTAGAGTTTGAGCCGAATTTACAGCAATATTTGTCACCGTCCCGGACTCAAGAGTATCAGATCGAACACGTGATAAAATTTGAAACAAATTTATAGCAGTTCTTGATTTCGAGAACAATCGTAACAGATGAACTTGTGCTCATTAGGTCTATCAAAAAGTCGGTACTCCACGGTCACTCCCTAACAGTTCTCAGCTTCCTCGTATGGAGCTTGAAAAAACCATATTCCAAAATTGTTTTCCAATATGTGAGATAATTTAAACCAAGGTTTTAGCTCAAAGAAAATAAGGAGGTTGAATCAAGAAGTTCACGATTGATGGGTTGTTACTCAAGCTCGCCTGAGGATCACCGCCGCCGGCGGGTTTGTACGACAATGTTGCTTTGGGAATTTTTCTGTTGTAGGTCGTTACGACTTCTGTTGCAGTTTAATCCTGGCCGTCCGTTTCTCGGAGTAATGACGGCGAGGATGCTGCCACCTCAGCTCACGACGCCAGCTGTCCCGTGGAGCTAGTTAGAGACTTCTTTTTGACTTTTTCGTGTTGAACGCCCTATATAAAGGACTATGTGTTTGATGAAATGTACACCCGAACTTGATTCTTTCTTCTACACAAGCGTGTTTTTACTCTCCTCGCTCCCTTGCCCGATTTAGTAGTTTGTTGAGTGGTTCTCAGGCTTTCCATAGCCAACATTTGGTATCAGAGCCGAAGGCCTAACATCGCTGGGATCCTAAAGATGGCGAAGAAGGCAGGAGAGCGTGGAATGGAGATGGCGGTATCAGCAACGACGCCTGTCATGCTCTCCAAGACAAATTACTATGTCTGGGCAATGCGGATGGAGGTACTGCTCGAATCTCATGATTTGTGGTCAGTCATGGTGGACAATGATGTCCCAAAGAAGATGGAAAAAATGGCGCTGTTGGTGATCTTGAGCGCAGTGCCAGAAGACGTCATGGTCATGCTGGATGCGAAGAAGACGGCCAAATAGAATTGGGAGATCCTACAGCAGAGGAATCTCGGCGTGGATAGAGTGATTCAGTCCAGCATACAAGGTTTGAAACGTGATTTTGAGATGCATAATATGTCCAGGAATGATTTCGTCGTGGATTTTGCGATGAAATTCACGCAAATTCTCTCCGAGTTGCGAACTTTGGGCGAGGTGGTAGAAGAGCAAGAAGCTATGCGGCGGTTCTTGAGGGTGACTCCTTCGAAATTCGACGACTCAAGGAGCGGGAGACTCGTGAAGAGGAACAAGCCTTGCTGGTGAAATCTATGAAGAAGATGAAGATGATGAATGAAGGAGCATCCTCATCTCGTGGTGGAGGTCGTAGAGGAAGAGGCAAAGGAAGGAGCCGAGGACGAGCTTCAGCTCATGAAGAATACAGGGAGAGTAAGCCGTTTGACAAGTCGGGCATTCAATGTTATAACTGTCAGAGATATGGGCATTTCACATATGAATGCAGGAGTAGAAAGAAGGAGAGAGGAGATTGGGCATTTGTTGCTGAGACGACTGCAGCACCGGCGACTGCAAGCGTTCCTGCGCTGACAGCAACATCCTCCCTCCTGATGGCCGTAGAAGAGGCAAGTTTATCAAATTCGCTCTTGCTTGGATCTGACAATGCTCTAGAAGTTTCAGATTACTGGTATCTCGACATGGGAGCAACAAATCACATGTTTGGACAGCGGAATTTCTTCTGCAACCTGGATGAGTCAGTGTCCGGATTTGTGAAATTTGGGGATAACTCAAAGATTCCTATTAAAGGAAAAGGTGATATCGTGATAACTCAGAAGAATGGCAGCACTCTCAGGCTTCCAAAGGTGCTATTTGTCCCTGACTTGGCCGCAAACATCCTCAGTCTTGGCAGACTGGATGAAGAAGGATGCAAGATGACCACGGCAGAAGGTAAATTGACTATATTTGTTTCTGATGGGTAGTTATTTGCAGAAGTAAAGAGATCAGAGGGGCGGCTCTACCTGCTGAAACTCAATGTAGTGGATCAATGCCTGATCACTACAAAAGACGACTCTGAAACCTGATTGTGGCACTCTCGTTTTGGCCACACCAGCTTTCATACGCAGAAGGAAATGTCCAAGAAGAATCTTGTTGAAGGACTTCCCCAGCTAAATTTGCCTACTGAAATCTGCAGAAGTTGTGTTACCGGAAAGCAACATCCGGTGCCATTCCCACAGGCATCCTATTTTTGAGCATCAAAGCCTCTAGGGCTCATTTATGCTGATTTATGTGGTCCTATCTCACCACCCACCTTGGGGGGAAGCAAGTACTTTCTTCTAATCATTGATGATTATTCAAGATTAACTTGGGTGGCAATGTTGAGGCAAAAATCAGAAGCATTTGAGGCATTCAAGCGTTTCAAGAGCTTAGCATAAATGGAGAAAGAGGTGAAAATAAAGATACTCAGGACGGACAGAGGGGGAGAATTCACTTCCGATCAGTTCTCAAAGTTTTGCTCAAAACATGGCATTAACAGTCAGTTGACCGCACTTTACTCACCCCAGCAGAATGGGGTCGTGGAGAGGAAGAACAGGACTGTAATGTCCATGGTCCGAGCTATGCTCAAGGCTAAAGAACTTCCCAGAGAGCTTTGGGGAGAGACTGTAAGTACGGCCATTTATATTCTCAATCGGTCTATTACTAAAAGTCTGCAGGACCAAACTCCATACGAAGCTTGGACCGGTAGCAAGCCTAATGTTGATCATTTGAGAACTTTTGGGTTGATTATGCATGTGAAGCTCACCAGAGGACATGTGGGAAAGTTGGAAGACCGAAGCCATCCCATGGTCTTTATTGGCTATGAATTGGGAACGAAGGCATATCGATGTTTTGATCCGACTATGAGCAGAGTTGTGATCAGTCGAGACATGTTTTTTCAGAAAAATCAGAAATGTACTTGGTCGCAACAAGGTGAAATTTCAAATTCTCTTACTTTCTCACGTGATTTCTTTCATGAACCAAGTGTGGAAGAAGAGTATGATAACCCTGATGAAGATCAAGAGATTACAGTGCCACATGAAGAAAATCTTACATCTCCGGGTGACTCTAATGACAGTCAACTTCCAAGGTACCGGTCATTAGCTGACTTGTACTCAGAAACCAGCCCTGTTGCTCTAGATGAACACACCTGCCTACTTGCTGATGAAGAGCCCCTTACTTACTCAGAAGCTGCTCGAGAGGAGGACTGGAGACAGGCCATGAAAGAAGAGATGATGGCCATTGATAGAAATCATACTTGGGAACTTGTGCTCCCTCTAGTTGGCTGCAGGCCAATTAGATTAAAATAGATCTTCAAGCTGAAGAGAAATGCACAAGCAGAAATCATAAGGCATAAAGCAAGAATTGTGGTAAAGGGCTACTCACAGAAAAAGGGGGTCGACTATGAGGAAGTATTTGCCCCTGTTGTCAGATTTGAGTCCATAAGAGCCTTGATTGCTCTGGCAGCTCAAAGGAGATGGGTGATTCATCACCTAGATGTGAAATCGACGTTCCTAAATGGAGAAATTGATGAAGTAATACATGTAAAGCAGCCAGAAGGTTTTGTAGTTGAAGGGAAGGAGAGCCATGTGCTCCGATTGGGAAAAGCTCTGTATGGATTGAAACAGGCACAGAGGCCCTGGTATTTCAAACTCCACAAGTGCTTATTGTCGCTTGGGTTCGCCAAAAGTGATTGTGAGCAAGCCCTATACTTAAAGGACTTGAAAATAAGCTAAGAGATGGTAGGAAAGGGTGTTTTGCCCTTATTAAGGTTGGTTTTGGTTAAGAGTGTGTTCTATGGGTAGAAAACATATTTCAAGTTAGGGTGACAATTTACAGCTTGTGAGATGATACGACAATAAATATTCTTCTGCTTATCTCAACTTCTATTCTTAGGAAAAGCTTAACTAGTTAAAATGATCTGAACTCATTTTATGGAGAAAAAAAAATTCAATTCGGTTAACGATCAGGACATTAGTGTGCCCTGTGAGACGAGCCTTTTCTCTCCACATATACATGCTTTCTAGTAAATAATGGAGAAAAACTAAGCAATTATTATTATACTTTGCTACGATTCAAGTTACATAAAAGTTACGACGATGTGTGTGAAACAATGGACAACCATCCTCGAAAGGTAACAGTCACACGAAGAAATTACAAGCCTAAAACTGCACGCGTAATTTGTTTGGGCCAACTCCAATCAGTAGGATTTGGATATTCTGGGCGGTGAGATGAAAGTAGGTGCAGAATAAGATCGTGGGACTTCGAAGCTGCCGTAGACACATGGCCGATTGTCTTAAATAGAGATAGGCAGATGGGACTTTGCAACCGAATTAAGTGTGAAAGAAGCAAATGCTTTCCCGCGCATGCAGGATATCGAGAAGTGCAAATAGTCAATTTATTGTATCTGTTTGGCTCAAAAGTCCTCAAGCCATCAAAGCACATAATTAAGGAGAGAGATCACTCTGTACAAACGTATGTACTCGGGCCATGGAAAGAGATCACTCTGTACAAAGGGAATGCTCATCAAGAATCATTGTTCCGTAAAGCACTTAATTAAGGAATGCTTGTATTCTTCATTTGCACAATTTAACATCAAGGGCAGTCCCCGATGAAATACCAACTATGACGTTGCAATGTCAGAGAACGCATTCCACCATTCGGTATTATTGTTCTGTAGCACATGTATAGTAGTATGGGAGCAATTTTCTTGCATGAGACAGCGCGATTTTGTATAGAGGGCACTTGAACAATGGAGAATACCACTGGCCCTATTTAAGGAATACCGGGTCATTCTTCCTACTCTTTAAAAAGTAACGACGCAAAGGGGACTGGATCTAACCCACGTCGGAACACGCTGAAGTCTCACAGGTATAAGGATAAGATTCAATCTAGATAGGACAAAAATATAGACGGCTAGGATTCAATGTAGATAGGAAAACGGATAGAGGGTTAGGATATACGTTGATATAGCCGTTATGGCTTGTTATAACTGCTAGGTTCGTTAGATTTGTTTATAACGTACATATAGTTGCAACATTAAGCTACTATAAATAAGAAGCAATGTGTACGATTTACTTTGCGGATATAACGATCTTAACAGCCTCACTTTTTGTATTCTTGCGATCTTCCCTTTTTTCTTCCCCCATTATTTATTTTCTTCGATCCTTTGCTTACGAGGCTGAAACAATGTCAACATGGTATCAGAGCAGCCAATTTTCAATGCAGGAGAAAGTCACATGGGAGTACTCGCTGCGCCCGCATCCTCCTCCGCTCTCACCGATAGACAAGACTCAATGAACCTTCCGCCAGGAGCCGCTGTTCTAGTACGGCTCAATGACGACAGTTACCAAGTATGGAAAATCTCAGTCATTCCAATTCTAAATGTATATGAGCTTTTTACATTTATTTAAGCTGAGCCACCTCCTTCTTCGACTTTTCATTCAGATGGTAGAATTCTCGAGAATCCTGATTACAAATTATGGTTGATAAATGATCAAAAGGTTCTAGGACTTCTTCATCCTACCTTATTAGAATCTACCATTCCTTGTATTAGCAAAGCCAAAACCACCAAGGGAGCATGGAATTTACTAGAGAGCCCGTTATTTAGTAGAATCAAAGCTCGAATTTATAAGTTGAAAACTATGTGTTTTTATATGTCATTATTTTAAGGGTTTTCTGAACTTAATCAAGGAAAGTTATTTATCCCTTAGTTTTAAGGGGTCGAACCCTTGGAAGGCAATACGGAATAGGAGTATAGGTTTTAACAGATATAATTTTGATAGGAGTAGGGATTAGCACTATAGGTTTTAACAGATATAATTTTTTTCAGATTTTAACAGATTTTATCATTAGTTAGCAATTATTGATAAGAATTACTAACTAATCCCTACTAGAATGTTTAAGTATTCAATTGATCTTAGATTGTTTTAATAGGAGGTTCACTAAAATCTAGATCAATAGGTTCTCGTTAATCATGCTTTTGCTCATTTACTTAGCTCAAATACTTAATTCAGCTTGAATAATGTTTTTGGAGTTTTTTAATCAATTGGAGATGGTAGAGAAAATATCGTAAATCGTGATTGATTAATTACCATTTTTTGTGGAATGGTAAGAATGCTTTTATTAACTTTTTATTTCACCCTATTTATTTTGAAATCGCAAAGAGGTCCTAAATTAGCAGATCGTGAATATGATTCGTTAATTGGAGGAATAAGGGGTTAATGTGAGTTAATCAAATGTCAAATATGAATCGAAATAGTCAATCTAAACTCAAGGGATACTAGTTGCACTAAAAACAAAGTAAAATTTAAGAATTAAATGATTGAAATCGGAAATTGGGAAAAACCGGCGAACATAAACAGAATCATCAAATTGCTACAATTAAATATGAAATCAATGGTAAAACCAAATCAAATAGAGCCTAGAGGTCCTGGGGGGATTTTGAATCAACTAGAAAGAATCTCGCGCAACAAATGGCCAAAGATCCCACGAATAAGTGCTGCGATTTGGGGAAGAGTATGGCACCGGATTGTCAAAATTCATGTCCAATGTGAGCTCCAAAATGCATCGAGGGCATTCTTAAGTCTTCGAGGAGACTAGGCAATCAATCCTTGAGCATAACAATCAAGAATGGAGCTTAAATGTTTGATTTCCCGCTTTTTATCGCCGCGGAATCAGAAGAGCAGCTTCTTTCGATTTCGTTATTTTGTTTCACCTTTTCATGTTGTATGCTTGAGGTACAACGCAGCACAACTGGTCCGCACAGTGCCATGTACAGGTCTTCGTTCGTACGCACGGAGCTACGTAAGGGCAAGTTACATGGACAAGATTTCTGATAATATCAATTTAAGGGTTAAAATTTATCGTTGGTGATTGAGATTATTCCATAAAATATACTTAAACGTGCTTAAAAATACTTAGTGATGAGTACGGATTATCTCCACATGGGAACGATAATTAAGGAATTAGTTTCTTATATTGGTGATGATGGACAAGAGGATTGACAAAAGCAAGATTTGAGGACGTGAGCTACTGATATCGACAAAGAAGTACTTAATTTATACGTTATTTTAATTAAAATAAAGAGTAAGCAATTGTGACGGACACGAAGATGAACGAAAGTATGAACGAGGATAGTGGTTGGATGTGGAGTGGTACGATGGTAAGAATAGACAGATGAAAGATTGGGGATGTAAGTAAGTGGAGTGATAAATGAAATGTTGATGAAAAACTATAACTATTATAATGATGATGTTGGGGGATAAACAACGTAAGGAGAAGACACTTACCTTAGATCCTTCCGTTCCACCAGGATCAGGGCGATTTGCGAGTGGTGGTAAGCTCCTTCTCTTCTCTTTTGTCTCTTCCCATACGCCTAAGACACCAAGAACATTCTTGATGGATCTCAAAACTCACTCTCTTTCAATCAACCTACAAAAGTATGAAGCAAGTTCAAGATAATTTTTGCAATCATCCAAGCCACTATTTATAGATAAGAGGGTATGGATAGAAAGAGGAGGGGAAGATTAAAAGTTACGGCTGTTGCAAGTTGAGAAGTCAAAGGACTTGCTATTTAGTGGCTTTTCGTATTCTGCGGCTTTTCATAATCCGTCAATTTTCGTATTTTGTAGCTTTTCGTATTCCATGGCTTTTCGTATTCCATCGGTTTTCATATTCCGTGGCTTTTCATACTCCGTGGCTTTTCGTATTCCATGGCATTTTTATTCCGTGGCTTTTCATATTCTGTGGCTTTTTGTATTCTATGGCTTTTCGTATTCCATGGCTTTTTGTATTCCGTGGCTTTTCTCATTCCCTGCCACATGTACATGACAAAAGGACAAAAAATAAAGAAAAAATCTCTTTCTCGACACTAACATGGTGGCACATCGGCACGCCGCCCCACCCTATGCCATAATAAAAATAAATAAAAGCCCAAAAAATACTTAAAATTTCATATTAGATCAAATATAAGCCTAAAAAATACAAATAAATATATGTTTTGACTCATATAAATGATATATTTCCAAATTTAATACATAATGTTTTTAGAAAAATCATATTATGTCTGAAAAAATATATTCTTTTAGAATATTCTGTTAGAAAAATCCTAAAAAATACAGAAAATTCAGAAATTTTTTCTCAAAATAAATTTAATCATTTTAAGCTTGATAACATGCAAATATGAGTAATTTAATGCATAAAGACACATTAATATAATAATAGAAGGCACTAGAAATGCATGTTATCAGACCCCCTAAGTTAAATCGTAGCTAGTCTCTTAGCAATGGCATTTAAAATCGATTGGTCGATACATTCACCTTACAGTCTTAGCAACATTTCCTTGAAGTAATAATGATATCAATTACACCTTTAAGTATGGTTATAGCCATATAATGCTAGAATGCGTATGCGAGACTTCCTTGTGGTTTACGAGAGAGCTGATGGTCATGAGGAGTGAAGCTTACTTCTCGCCGGCCATGATACTATAATCTCGGTAATGCTTTCCCTCACTTCCTCACATCACTCACTCACATGTGATGGTTCCCCACTAAGTTTGCTCCTTCCTAAGAGTAAAAGATAGTCATTATTCACTTCTCATGTAAACACAGAATATCAATCGTGTATCAAGGAATCACGTGTGATGAGGCTTCTATCTAACTATGTGTAAAGAGAGAAGAGAATGAGGAATGGCTCAAAAGAATGGGTGAAAGGTATGTTAAGGATGATTGATGGGTTTAGAATACTTAAGGTAGCTTACTCCCAAGATGAAAAACAAGAATAGAATGATATGCGAGAATGAGTGAAGATGGATAATAGCGACTAAGCCTGGGTGATAATTTAATCAACATTCGTAATAAGTAAACATAGATGCTTCCAAGATAACAAGAAAAACTCCAATTTTTTTCTCTTTTTCTTATTCCTTCTTTTTTTCCTTTTTCTTTTTTATTTTTTTATTTTTTTTATTTTTTTTCTGTTGTCTTTTTTTTTCAACAGGGGGGAACATAAATGGAAGCTTAATATGAGAATGGATAATGGTTGATCAACTACACAACATTTGATGCATTTTCGGCTAGTACCATGAAGATGAGCTCCGTAGAGAAGGCATAGACAGAAACAAAGAGAGGTATACAAAAGAAAAGATATAAGCGGGTGAATCACAAGGGTAAAAGGAGAAGAAACTTGGGAGTGAGCATATCATAGTATTCTAGGACTAGCGGGGAATAGATGGGCACCTATAAGAATGAGTGAAATTGGGTTAATGGTAAGGGTAGGCTAGGGAAAATGGGTGAAGAGGATACACCTATAGGTTCAAAAGGTATTTCAAGGGGGCCCAAGGAAAGATGATTCTGTGCTTAAGAATTTGAAATATGACCATTTTTACCTCAAGAGAGACTCACTTAGTGGAGATTTGAAACTTTAGACTTGATTCACTCATTGGTGGGTGGATGATGGTGGCTCACTCGGCATTTCCCTAAGACGATAGTACTTCAACCCTTTGACTTTCATGTCTGTTCCTCACCCTGCCAGATATCCTAACCATTTAGAAGAAGAACACATGCATCTAGACTATGGTTCATACCATTAAGAGATGTATTTGACCCGCTAAATGAGCCTAACTTCTATACTCATGTTGTTAGGACACGGGGTGACTGATTCTCCAAGATGGGTATGATTAAATTCCTACAATTATCTACCCCCCAAGTTGAAAAGATATAAGGAATAAAAAAATTTCAGAACCAAAAATTATTTTTTCTCCCCCCCCCCCACTTAAAATATGCATTGTCCCTCATGCAAGAAAATAAAAACAGAAGGAAGATGATAGTTGATAGTCTAACCGTGATTCTTCTACTTCCGATTTCATTGTCTTGTTGTGGATCTATGTGCTTAGTACGGCTGCCTCCGCGTAATTTATTCTCCTAAAACCAAAATTATCTAGAAAGAGAGTCAATGAGATCATGTTGGCTATGTGATAGCAAATTATTTAAAGCAACAAGACAAAAAGTGTGATTTAAAGCAAATTACTACAAGTGATTAATAGATTGAGAATAAAGAAGCTAGAAGCCCCATAAAAACAAAACTCATCATGACTATGATACCACTAATCTTGCCAATGAGATTTTCAACACCCATGTGCATAAATTTATATTTCAAGGTTTTCTTTGATACTGATTTGGATAACAATGTAATATATGTAGGAAACACATAATTCAAGCACAAATACAACCTAATAAAAATATTTTCAAAATCCATGAAGTGGTAATGCCAATATGTCAAACATATGTTATCCCCATTCAACTGAACCATAAGTTCATTCGTACTCCATAAATATTCAAAGAAAATATTTTTCAAATGGATATCAAATATATGATGATGCCAATCGGTGGAAAATATTTTCTTCAAAGTTATTTCCTCTAGTATTGATTTCAATCCCTTTTTAAAGGTTACTTCTCCTCGCTCAATGAAGACTTTAATTTCAGGATCATGTGTCTCATCAATAAATTCATCAAAAACTTCAAAACTTTTACTTATCTGCAGAGGTTTAATACAAGACTGATCAATTGAAGTATCATCTTGATTGTCCATAAATAATAGCTGAATATCAAAATTATCATCAGAATTACACGAACTATGTAGATCCACATTTTCGTATCTTCTTGAGCATGTATCTCTCTTATGATATTTATTCTTAGAAATGACATTTTGATCATCAAAAAATATCATCTGAAAATTATAAGTATCACCAAAGGGGCACAAAATATTCTCATCAAAATATTTTTTTGTTGAACATATATCATTTTCATAAGTTTTATCCGTAGAAGGAACATTGAAAGTAGAAATTGAACGTTGAAAGTTTCAACAAAAGGAGATGAAATAGTTTCATCTTTATGTTCAAAAACTTATTTTTCTTTATTGGAGATCATATCACTTGGAATAGAAATTTCATTATCAACCACATGATTAGAAATCTCAACACAGTTGCTTGTAGTAAATTCAACCAAATCTCCTTCAAAGTAGTCCTCATCTGATTCTTCATAGTTATATGAATACGGTCTATCAAAACAAATGTCCAGTTTTATCTTGTTCATTTTTCTTGTGGAATAAAATACCTCAATGTCACTGCATTCTTTAAAAAATCTTGACAATAAAGAATTGACATCTTCTAAAAAGTTCATAATTTTTTGATAGTATTCTCCTTTCTTGTAAATGTCAAACTTAGGAAATATATTTCTAACCATATTATGAATTAAATGAAAATACATTTATATTTAAATTCCTCGTTGTACTTCCTAAAATATTATATTAAATATTGATCACTTTCATAAAAATCATTAAGCTGTGAAATTCTATTTTGAATCGATGCATACTCATTATACACACTTTTAGAATATTCATGCGTTTGGCTATTATGACAAGATTGAAGATGATGGAAATAAGAAGTTTCATGATTTTCAAAATCTTTAGGGACATTAGTAAAATTTTGTCGAGAGGAATGAAAATCAACATGAAATGGTTCACGTAAACGTAAAATCCCAATTTCTTTCATATATCCTCTCCTGAAATTTATCCCATCGATTAGGAAGATTTGAAATCATAATATGGTATGAAACAAAAAAAACCAAAAAGAATCTAGGAGTTATCTTGGCATTTGGGAAAAATTCATACCTGAGAATGATGGTTTCTCGCCTATTCCATTTCATAACCCTTAGAAGATATTGGTGTTAAAACAATTACAAGAAAGAAAATAAACCCCTAATGGCCACGTTCCTGGCAACTGGCGCCAATTGATAATCTCAACTTTAGGGTTAAAATTTGTCGTTGGTGAATGAGATTATTCAATAAAATATATTTAACCGTACTTAAAAATACTTAGTTAGTGGTGAGTACAGATCATCTCCCCGGGGAACGATGATTAAGGAATTAGTTTCTTATTGATAAGTCCAAAATTTGGGGTTTATGTCGTTGTTTTGATTCACACTTAGCCAACAATATTTATGAAAATTTTCCACTTAAACTCTCTATAATTAATATAGGGCAAGTAAATGGTCGATCCACAGTGAGGCAGAAATTTAATTTCAGAATTATTTCTCAAGCTTGGGATGAAGAAAATGATTTTAAGCGTGAAAAATAGTATTTTTTTGGGATGTTTCTAGATTTGTTGGTACTTTTCAAAATTCCCTATGATTTAAATTAAGCCAAAGTACAAGGAGAAATAGAAAATCATATCTCTAAACTATTTTTTCAATTTTCTCTTAGGAAATTAATCTGATATAAATATTTTTAGAACTTTTTGGAATTAGTTTACATACAAAAAACAACTATAAGTAATGCAAACGAGAAATAGAGATTTTTTTTCTGAAATGTTTTAGGTTAAAATGACTTTAAAGAACTTATATTAATTTTATATATTTTTTCCAATTTTTTCGGATTTCTTTCAATGCAGAAATAATTTTTCCCGAGTTTTAAGATTTTTTTCTATTTTTTAAATAATTTTAAATACGAAAAAATATGAAATTTACCTACTCCGGCGGCAGCGGCAGAACAGCGGCGGCGGCGGTGGCAGAGCGGCGGCGGCGGCGGCGGCGGAAGGGGCCGGCTGGCCTGGATTGGCCCGTAGAGGGCTGGCCTCTTAGTGGGTCAGCCCACTAAGGTTAGCCCAATTTGACTATGTGAAGACTTAGCCAAATTGGGCTTAACCCAATGGCCAGGACTTAGCCGATTTGGCTAAGTCCTGCACAGGGCTACCCTGTGCCCTGCAGTCTTGTGCGCTGGCTGCGCGCGGACCGACAGGCATAGGGCTGTCTCTGCCGCACAGGCACCGCACGGTGGCGGCTAGAAGACAAAAATTAGTGTTTTGAAAAGATAAGAAATGATATTTCAATGCGATGTTTTTTGGGATTCGAAGTAGGGAATGCTCGAGGATCTAGAGAGATATAGGGAGATATTTTATAGTGAGAGACAAATGTTTCTAGAGAGATAAAATGTCGAAATGAGAGGATAGAGAGAAAATAAAGAGACAGTGTAGAGAGAGTTTGAGAGGGAATTTGAAGATGTAGATGAAGGAGATTTTTTATGAAATTTTGAGGTGATGAACTGTGTTTATGGATGGACGTCTAGAGAGATAAAGCACAGGTTATGGAGAGAGAAAGGGCTGAACTGAGGAGATAGAGTGAGAAAATGAAGAGAGACTATAGAAGTTTGAGATAGAATTTGAATGTGCAAATGCAGGAGACTTTTTATGAAATTTTTTGGGGAGTAACTATGGATAGAGATGAAGGTCTAATGAGAGAAAAAACCTATTTTAGAGAGATAAAGTGGAGAAAATTGGTGTTTAGAGTGAGAAAGTGATGGATTTTAAGGGTAAATGGATGGGAAATGATGGAGAAGGTAGAAATCTAAGATCCTAAAGCCTCAATGCAAGTTTATTGACCCCTCAATGCTTCCTCTCAATTATGGATGCTTATATTTTGCCAGGATCAGGCGTTTTTCAATGCAAACAAGAGACGAGATTAAGATAAAACTTTAATAAACTTACATTAAGCAGGTTGAACGACCTGGATTTTGAAGAATGCATTGTCCTTCTTGCCAGCCACTTGCTAGAGCACGTCCAGAATGAGGGACAATAAGGAAGAAAAAGTCTATTTATACATTGTGAGAATTACTAAAATACCCCTTTAGGCATTATCTATTCTCTTTTCTTGCCATTTTGCTTCTTTTTCTCCATGGGTTGAGAGCTTTGCCTTGTAATTTCCAGTTTGTTTCTTTTGTAATGTGTTTTCAGGCCCAATAGGTAGTTCAGGTCGTGGTCCAAGCCCCTCTGATCTCTCCTTTAAAAGCCTACAATACCGTTTCATCATTTGTAGCCCATTTTGATAGTCACTAAGCTCCCAAAATCCTCCAATTTTTCTCAGAATGATATCTTCTAATTCCTGTAAATTTCTGCACATTTGGAACTATAAAATACTCATCAGAAAACAAACTGATTGACTTCATAGAAGTCAATGAAGTTAGTGAAAAATAATCATAATGTGCAAAAGTTGAATTATTAGTTAATGCATCAATCGTGTATCAAGGAATCACGTGTGATGAGGCTTCTATCTAACTATGTGTAAAGAGAGAAGAGAATGAGGAATGGCTCAAAAGAATGGGTGAAAGGTATGTTAAGGATGATTGATGGGTTTAGAATACTTAAGGTAGCTTACTCCCAAGATGAAAAACAAGAATAGAATGATATGCGAGAATGAGTGAAGATGGATAATAGCGACTAAGCCTGGGTGATAATTTAATCAACATTCGTAATAAGTAAACATAGATGCTTCCAAGATAACAAGAAAAACTCCAATTTTTTTCTCTTTTTCTTATTCCTTCTTTTTTTCCTTTTTCTTTTTTATTTTTTTTTATTTTTTTATTTTTTTTATTTTTTTTCTGTTGTCTTTTTTTTTCAACAGGGGGGAACATAAATGGAAGCTTAATATGAGAATGGATAATGGTTGATCAACTACACAACATTTGATGCATTTTCGGCTAGTACCATGAAGATGAGCTCCGTAGAGAAGGCATAGACAGAAACAAAGAGAGGTATACAAAAGAAAAGATATAAGCGGGTGAATCACAAGGGTAAAAGGAGAAGAAACTTGGGAGTGAGCATATCATAGTATTCTAGGACTAGCGGGGAATAGATGGGCACCTATAAGAATGAGTGAAATTGGGTTAATGGTAAGGGTAGGCTAGGGAAAATGGGTGAAGAGGATACACCTATAGGTTCAAAAGGTATTTCAAGGGGGCCCAAGGAAAGATGATTCTGTGCTTAAGAATTTGAAATATGACCATTTTTACCTCAAGAGAGACTCACTTAGTGGAGATTTGAAACTTTAGACTTGATTCACTCATTGGTGGGTGGATGATGGTGGCTCACTCGGCATTTCCCTAAGACGATAGTACTTCAACCCTTTGACTTTCATGTCTGTTCCTCACCCTGCCAGATATCCTAACCATTTAGAAGAAGAACACATGCATCTAGACTATGGTTCATACCATTAAGAGATGTATTTGACCCGCTAAATGAGCCTAACTTCTATACTCATGTTGTTAGGACACGGGGTGACTGATTCTCCAAGATGGGTATGATTAAATTCCTACAATTATCTACCCCCCAAGTTGAAAAGATATAAGGAATAAAAAAATTTCAGAACCAAAAATTATTTTTTCTCCCCCCCCCCCACTTAAAATATGCATTGTCCCTCATGCAAGAAAATAAAAACAGAAGGAAGATGATAGTTGATAGTCTAACCGTGATTCTTCTACTTCCGATTTCATTGTCTTGTTGTGGATCTATGTGCTTAAAATGCTGCTGCCTCGCGTAATTTATTCTCCTAAAACCAAAATTATCTAGAAAGAGAGTCAATGAGATCATGTTGGCTATGTGATAGCAAATTATTTAAAGCAACAAGACAAAAAGTGTGATTTAAAGCAAATTACTACAAGTGATTAATAGATTGAGAATAAAGAAGCTAGAAGCCCCATAAAAACAAAACTCATCATGACTATGATACCACTAATCTTGCCAATGAGATTTTCAACACCCATGTGCATAAATTTATATTTCAAGGTTTTCTTTGATACTGATTTGGATAACAATGTAATATATGTAGGAAACACATAATTCAAGCACAAATACAACCTAATAAAAATATTTTCAAAATCCATGAAGTGGTAATGCCAATATGTCAAACATATGTTATCCCCATTCAACTGAACCATAAGTTCATTCGTACTCCATAAATATTCAAAGAAAATATTTTTCAAATGGATATCAAATATATGATGATGCCAATCGGTGGAAAATATTTTCTTCAAAGTTATTTCCTCTAGTATTGATTTCAATCCCTTTTTAAAGGTTACTTCTCCTCGCTCAATGAAGACTTTAATTTCAGGATCATGTGTCTCATCAATAAATTCATCAAAAACTTCAAAACTTTTACTTATCTGCAGAGGTTTAATACAAGACTGATCAATTGAAGTATCATCTTGATTGTCCATAAATAATAGCTGAATATCAAAATTATCATCAGAATTACACGAACTATGTAGATCCACATTTTCGTATCTTCTTGAGCATGTATCTCTCTTATGATATTTATTCTTAGAAATGACATTTTGATCATCAAAAAATATCATCTGAAAATTATAAGTATCACCAAAGGGGCACAAAATATTCTCATCAAAATATTTTTTTGTTGAACATATATCATTTTCATAAGTTTTATCCGTAGAAGGAACATTGAAAGTAGAAATTGAACGTTGAAAGTTTCAACAAAAGGAGATGAAATAGTTTCATCTTTATGTTCAAAAACTTATTTTTCTTTATTGGAGATCATATCACTTGGAATAGAAATTTCATTATCAACCACATGATTAGAAATCTCAACACAGTTGCTTGTAGTAAATTCAACCAAATCTCCTTCAAAGTAGTCCTCATCTGATTCTTCATAGTTATATGAATACGGTCTATCAAAACAAATGTCCAGTTTTATCTTGTTCATTTTTCTTGTGGAATAAAATACCTCAATGTCACTGCATTCTTTAAAAAATCTTGACAATAAAGAATTGACATCTTCTAAAAAGTTCATAATTTTTTGATAGTATTCTCCTTTCTTGTAAATGTCAAACTTAGGAAATATATTTCTAACCATATTATGAATTAAATGAAAATACATTTATATTTAAATTCCTCGTTGTACTTCCTAAAATATTATATTAAATATTGATCACTTTCATAAAAATCATTAAGCTGTGAAATTCTATTTTGAATCGATGCATACTCATTATACACACTTTTAGAATATTCATGCGTTTGGCTATTATGACAAGATTGAAGATGATGGAAATAAGAAGTTTCATGATTTTCAAAATCTTTAGGGACATTAGTAAAATTTTGTCGAGAGGAATGAAAATCAACATGAAATGGTTCACGTAAACGTAAAATCCCAATTTCTTTCATATATCCTCTCCTGAAATTTATCCCATCGATTAGGAAGATTTGAAATCATAATATGGTATGAAACAAAAAAAACCAAAAAGAATCTAGGAGTTATCTTCGGCATTTGGGAAAAAATTCATACCTGAGAATGATGGTTTCCTCGCCCTATTCCATTTCATAACCCTTAGAAGATATTGGTGTTAAAACAATTACAAGAAAGAAAATAAACCCCTAATGGCCACCGTTCCCTGGCAACGGCGCCAATTGATAATCTCAACTTTAGGGTTAAAATTTGTCGTTGGTGAATGAGATTATTCAATAAAATATATTTAACCGTACTTAAAAATACTTAGTTAGTGGTGAGTACAGATCATCTCCCCGGGGAACGATGATTAAGGAATTAGTTTCTTATTGATAAGTCCAAAATTTGGGGTTTATGTCGTTGTTTTGATTCACACTTAGCCAACAATATTTATGAAAATTTTCCACTTAAACTCTCTATAATTAATATAGGGCAAGTAAATGGTCGATCCACAGTGAGGCAGAAATTTAATTTCAGAATTATTTCTCAAGCTTGGGATGAAGAAAATGATTTTAAGCGTGAAAAATAGTATTTTTTTGGGATGTTTCTAGATTTGTTGGTACTTTTCAAAATTCCCTATGATTTAAATTAAGCCAAAGTACAAGGAGAAATAGAAAATCATATCTCTAAACTATTTTTTCAATTTTCTCTTAGGAAATTAATCTGATATAAATATTTTTAGAACTTTTTGGAATTAGTTTACATACAAAAAACAACTATAAGTAATGCAAACGAGAAATAGAGATTTTTTTTCTGAAATGTTTTAGGTTAAAATGACTTTAAAGAACTTATATTAATTTTATATATTTTTTCCAATTTTTTCGGATTTCTTTCAATGCAGAAATAATTTTTCCCGAGTTTTAAGATTTTTTTCTATTTTTTAAATAATTTTAAATACGAAAAAATATGAAATTTACCTACTCCGGCGGCAGCGGCAGAACAGCGGCGGCGGTGGCAGAGCGGCGGCGGCGGCGGCGGCGGAAGGGGCCGGCTGGCCTGGATTGGCCCGTAGAGGGCTGGCCTCTTAGTGGGTCAGCCCACTAAGGTTAGCCCAATTTGACTATGTGAAGACTTAGCCAAATTGGGCTTAACCCAATGGCCAGGACTTAGCCGATTTGGCTAAGTCCTGCACAGGGCTACCCTGTGCCCTGCAGTCTTGTGCGCTGGCTGCGCGCGGACCGACAGGCATAGGGCTGTCTCTGCCGCACAGGCACCGCACGGTGGCGGCTAGAAGACAAAAATTAGTGTTTTGAAAAGATAAGAAATGATATTTCAATGCGATGTTTTTTGGGATTCGAAGTAGGGAATGCTCGAGGATCTAGAGAGATATAGGGAGATATTTTATAGTGAGAGACAAATGTTTCTAGAGAGATAAAATGTCGAAATGAGAGGATAGAGAGAAAATAAAGAGACAGTGTAGAGAGAGTTTGAGAGGGAATTTGAAGATGTAGATGAAGGAGATTTTTTATGAAATTTTGAGGTGATGAACTGTGTTTATGGATGGACGTCTAGAGAGATAAAGCACAGGTTATGGAGAGAGAAAGGGCTGAACTGAGGAGATAGAGTGAGAAAATGAAGAGAGACTATAGAAGTTTGAGATAGAATTTGAATGTGCAAATGCAGGAGACTTTTTATGAAATTTTTTGGGGAGTAACTATGGATAGAGATGAAGGTCTAATGAGAGAAAGAACCTATTTTAGAGAGATAAAGTGGAGAGAATTGGTGTTTAGAGTGAGCAAGTGATGGATTTTAAGGGTAAATGGATGGGAAATGATGGAGAAGGTAGAAATCTAAGATCCTAAAGCCTCAATGCAAGTTTATTGACCCCTCAATGCTTCCTCTCAATTATGGATGCTTATATTTTGCCAGGATCAGGCGTTTTTCAATGCAAACAAGAGACGAGATTAAGATAAAACTTTAATAAACTTACATTAAGCAGGTTGAACGACCTGGATTTTGAAGAATGCATTGTCCTTCTTGCCAGCCACTTGCTAGAGCACGTCCAGAATGAGGGACAATAAGGAAGAAAAAGTCTATTTATACATTGTGAGAATTACTAAAATACCCCTTTAGGCATTATCTATTCTCTTTTCTTGCCATTTTGCTTCTTTTTCTCCATGGGTTGAGAGCTTTGCCTTGTAATTTCCAGTTTGTTTCTTTTGTAATGTGTTTTCAGGCCCAATAGGTAGTTCAGGTCGTGGTCCAAGCCCCTCTGATCTCTCCTTTAAAAGCCTACAATACCGTTTCATCATTTGTAGCCCATTTTGATAGTCACTAAGCTCCCAAAATCCTCCAATTTTTCTCAGAATGATATCTTCTAATTCCTGTAAATTTCTGCACATTTGGAACTATAAAATACTCATCAGAAAACAAACTGATTGACTTCATAGAAGTCAATGAAGTTAGTGAAAAATAATCATAATGTGCAAAAGTTGAATTATTAGTTAATGCATAAATATTTGGTTAATTAAAACAATAACATGATAAATTATAAATTAATAATACTAAAAACATCTAAAATGTATACAAATATAGGTTCATTTATCATGTTATCAACCCCCCCCAATTCAATTCATTGCTAGTCCCTTAGCAATGGGCCTTAGGTTTGCCTTTGAGAAGTCCATCCATCCCTTGAAACAAAAGACTCAAGTATGAAGTGTTATGAATATCAATCACATCTCTAAGTATAAGTAGCGCATAAAATACTAAAGCACTAATGGTCACGTCCTTTGTAGTGATGGAAAGAACTAGTGGTCATGAAGAGGGAAGCTTACTTCTCTCTAGGTATGGTACTATCACCATGAAAAGGTCTCACCCTCTAAAGAAAGGTGGCCCTCATCACTCAATAGAAGTGGCCCTCATCTTACCCTCACAATATCTCGCTTCCACCTGAAATTTGAAATGAGTCATTCTTCTCATCCAAGTTCTAGCACAGAATATCAAGACTGTACCAAAGGAATACATGTGTGGTGAGGTTAAATTCAAACATGGATACCTATAGGTAGGGAAAAGAGGAGATAGGTGAGTTACATGAACATGGGAAGGATTGGGTGAAGGGAAAATTATGGATGTCAGATTGGTATATGTTACTTAAAATAGCCCACTCCCAAATATAGATGAATGAGCAGAATGCACAAGAAGAAGGTGAACAAATATGAGGAAGTGGAGTTCATCAATAATGTGGATGAGATAGGCATGTCTCCACATAAATAAAGGATTATAACAATGACCAACAAAATCATGGGAGACGAAAAATGGGGATGAAGAAATAAACAAACAAAGACCCCATAATTGCTTTTTTAATTTTTTTCTTTTTGTATTCTTTTTTTAAAATTTTTTATTTTTTATTTTTTATTTTTTATTTTTTATTTTTTATTTCTTTTTTTTTTGAAGGGGCGAACGACCAAGAACAATACATATGAGATCATATTCTCCAAAAGAAGAAATTAAATGTTTGTCTTGCTAAATGCCCTTGATATGTAGGGGCAAGCGCAATTGTATAGTATTTAGACCATATTATGCCCTTTCCTTGATCATTTGGTTCTCCACACAAGAAAGTGAAACAACAAACGCAAACAGTATGAATTTTATGAAATTAACATTTGTCAATTCATCCCATGCTGGTGAGAATTAGAAGAAATAAGATGAGAAGATGTAGAAGAAACAAAGAGAGAGATAACAATGAAAATACATCATCAGTAGATGATATCAGAAAGGGGAAGGGAGAAGAAAAATTTTGGAGTTCGGCATCTTCTAAGTAACATGGAAGGTAGCTAAAAGGATAAAATCTAAGTTTACAACTACATAGGTGGAAGAAGGGTTGTAGGTGATGAAGTAAGGTAGTCCACATGGTTCTCAAATTAGCTTTAGGTGGTTCAAGGGCAGGTGATTCTGTGCTTAAGACGTGAAGAAATGACCATCTCTCCTTCCACGTGAAATTCTTTGTGATGCATATCCTTAAGCAAGTAGTGGGAACCAATCAATTCACTCATCACTCCCTTCCACAATCATAGTACTTCTACCCTTTCAATTGCATGTCTGCTCCTCACCCTACTAGATATCCTAACCACTTAGGAACTGACCAAGAGTGTCTAGACTCATGTATTATACCATCAAGAGATGCTTTTGATCTACTACAAGAGCCTAACTTCTCTACTCATGCGTTATGGATCATGGTTTGGACAACTTCTCAAGTTGGGGATGGTTATATGGGATGTATGCATTCAAGAGTAATAACATTAAAAATATTTTCAAAAATGAAAAATATGATCCATTGATGCATAAAGACCTATTGTATTTTCGATTGCACACCTCAATTAAACCCCCCCAACTGCTATATGCATTGACCCAATGCAAATAATGATAAAACAAAGGAAGGGAAACAAAAATGCAAACCGAAATGGAGTAGGTGCTGATCATCCCATATGACCTGGCTGCCACTGGACTAGTTTCTGGTGCTTCAGCTATCCTGCTGGTTAATGGAAAATCGACAATAAATAAAAATAGAGTAACAAAACAAGAAGAAAAACAAATGGCCATCGTGGCCTTAATTGTCCAAGTAAAAATAAGCAAAATTTAAATGTCTTATGATGAAATTAGGCTAAGAAAAGGAGAATTTGTAAAATTTCAAAGTAGGAGATGGTAAAAGAATCAGGAAATGGTGGTAGAGCTGGCATATCTTCCAATATGGTGACCATAGGTTGTTGTATTTGATCTGCTTCAAGATAGGGCTTCAACCTTTGACCATTGACTGTAAAGGACTTTCCGGTCTTTGTATCTGTAATAATCACTGCACCAGAATAAAAAATTCCATTAATAACATAAGGTCCATCCCATCATGATTTCAATTTCCCAGGAAATAACTTCAAATGAGAGTTATAAAGCCAAATTCTTTGATTCTCATGCAAATTCTTCTTCTTCAAGACCTTGTCATGAAAGTGCTTCATCTTGGACTTGTAGAGGAGAGAATTCTCATAGGCTTCATTCCTCAACTCTTGAAGTTCATGGAGCTGCAAAAGGCGATTCTTTCCTGCATCATCTAAAGACAGATTAAGTTTCTTAATAGCCCAATATTCCTTATGTTCAATTTCAACAGGAAGGTGGCAAGCTTTTCCATAGACTACTCTATAGGGGGACATTCCTAAGGGTGTTTTATAGGGAGTCCTATAAGGCCATAAAGCATCATAAAGTCTACTTGCCCAATCCTTCCCATCTGGCCTTACTATCTTCTTCAAAATCCTTTTAATCTCTCTACTACTAACTTCTACTTGCCCATTAGCCTGAGGGTGGTATGGGGTTGTCATCTTATGATGGACTCCATATCTTCTCAACAAATTCCTAAAGTGGGAATTATTAAAATGACTACCACCATCCCTAATGGTTCCTCTTGGACATCCAAACCTGCTAATAATATTCTGTAAAATAAATTTCAGCACCACTTTGTGATCATTTGATCTAGTGGGAATGGCTTCTACCCATTTGGAAATATAATCAACTCCCATCAGGATATATTCATATCATTCAGAAACCAGAAATGGTCCCATGAAGTCAATTCCCCATAGATCAAATACCTCAATTCTATAATAGGCTGCAAGGGCATGTGATCTTGTTTGCGCAAATTCACTACAGCTTGGCATGCTAAACAAACTTTACAGAATTCAAAATTCAAAACAATCTCTGTGCAAGGTAGGCCGGTAGAAGCCAGCTAGCAAGATTTTGTAAGCTGTCATTTTAGGAGAGTAATGTCCCCCATATGGAGATGAATGGCAAGATTCTATAATCTTCCATTGTTCTTCATAGGGTACACACCTCTTAAGGATATGGTCAACCCCTTGATGAAATAATTCAGGTTCTTCCCATAAATAATGCTTTATTTCTTTATAGAACTCTTTCTCGCATCCCAATCATCAGGGAGTTAACCTAAAACTAAATAATTAACGATATGTGCGTACCATGGTATCTTTGTTGCTTGTACTTCCAAAATCTGCTCATCAGGAAATTAATAAAAAATGGGTGAGGGTGAGTCAAAAGTTAATCTAGAAAGATGATCTACAACAGGATTATCACACCCACACTTATCTTAAATTTCTAGATCATATTTCTGCATTAATAGAATCCATCTCATGAGTCTAGGTTTAGCTTCGTTTTTACTTAGCAAAAATTTGAAAGCTGCATGATCAGAAAAAACAACTATCTTACTACTTAAAAAATAAGAACAAATTTTTTCTAAGGCAAAAATAACTGCTAACAATTCCTTTTCTGTGGTTGAGTAGTTGACTTGTGCTTCTCCTAAGGTCTTGCTAGCATAGTAGATTGCCACCGGCTTATTTTCTACCCTTTGGCCCAAAACTGCCCCTACTGCAAAATCAGAAGCATCACACATTAGTTCAAATGGTTCATCCCAATTAGGGGCTTGTAAAATTGGAGCTTGGATTAGAGCTTCTTTAATCTACAAAAAGACAGTTTCAGCTTGAGAATCAAAAATAAAATCAACATGTTTGGAAAGCAAGTTAGTTAAGGATTTAGAGATTTTAGCAAAATCCTTGATGAATCTCCTATAGCAAAAGCCAAGGAAACCTGATGCAAGACGGACGTGGTCGACGTCTTGCGGCGGGAGCGTGGGTCCGCCTGTCCCTCTTGGGGACGTTTATCTTGGACTGCACGCCTCGCTTGTCGGTGGGTGTCCCGGAAAGATCTTGTCCTGGGGTCCTCAATTCGTTGGAGGGTCGAAGTAGAGTCTATCTCCACGTGGTCTGCGCTCCATAGGTAGTCATCACGGTGTTGGTGGGCCCGACTACCGGTGGAAGGGGGCTGTTCAGTCGGCCGGATGGCGAGGACGGCGGCGAACTACCAGCTGCATAAGACGGCCATAGGCAACGTCGTGTGGCGAGTGGCGATGGTCAGCAACAGTGGCGGCGGTGGCGGCAGCCGAAGATGGCAGCGGCGACCGCCGGAGATGTTGACGACCGAAGGTGGGCAACGGCCAAGATGGCGGCAGCGGCGGCAACCGGATATATCGGCGGCGGTGACCGAAGATAGCCGCGATATTGAGCCGCGGTAGTGAGCCTCCTTCGGGG
The DNA here is from genome assembly GCF_029677425.1 of Wolffia australiana. Taxonomy (NCBI): domain Eukaryota; kingdom Viridiplantae; phylum Streptophyta; class Magnoliopsida; order Alismatales; family Araceae; genus Wolffia; species Wolffia australiana. Next base: position 10,469,493 of record NC_135837.1, on the reverse strand, counting down.
TAACAGACCACCGAGATTGCGGCGGTCCATTAGGTTAGGCCCGTAATGGGCATAGGGCTGTCGTGGCATCCTCGAGATGCTTGCATGGCGATTGGGCTTCGCAGAGAGCAGTTTGAGGTGCGACGGCTGGCGGTTGGACTTCGCGGGGATTCGGAGGGTGGCGACTGCCCTTTGAGGCGCGGGATGCGGCACCTCGGGATGCGGGAGCCGGTTCATCGAGTGGGCCCCTTGGACTGGAATAGAGGCACCGACCCATAATGCTCGAGCCCACTGTGGGGCGCGGCGCGGGCGCGGCGCGGCGGGGGGCCATGCCAGGGTGCCTTGCGACCTTGTGCGGCGGCAGCGTGCGCGGTTCTGGCAGTTGCGGGCTGCTGCGGCGGCTACTGCCGGTCGGCGGCTGCGGGCGGCGCGACATCGCGGGCGCCCGGCGGCTGCGGGTGTTGCGGCCACTCGGCGGTGCGGGCGCTCCAGCGGCTGCGGGCTGCTGTGCCCACTCGGCGCTGCGGCGCTCCGGTGGCGCGGCGCTCGCGGCTGTGGCGATTGCGGCCGTCGCGGTCGCTGCGGGCTGCTGCGGCGAACCCGGCTGCAGCTGACCCGGCGGCTGCGGGCAGCTTCGGGCTGTTGCGGCCAGTACGGGCTGCTACGGGGGCGGCGGCCGCTCGGCGGCTGCGGCCGGTACTCGCGCCGGCGGCCGCAGTCAAGCGGTTGCGGCCTCTAAGGGCAGCGGCGACCGCTGAAGGCGGCGGCGGTCGCTACGCGACTGCGGCCGCTGAGGGGGGCCGTTGGCGCTTTGGGCGGCCGTTGCCGCATTGGGCGGCCGCGGCCGCTTTGGGGCCTACGGCCACTTTGGGGGCTGCGGCCGCTTCAGAGGCTGCAGGCGCTTCGGTGGACTACGGCCGCTCCAGGCAGTTGCGGCCGTTGCGGGCGGCTGTCGCCGCTACTCGCGGCGGTGGCCCCTACTTGGGCGGCGGCTTCGCGATTCGGGCGGCGCTCCACCAACCTGGGACCCCGGTGTCGGCGGCCGCCTAGGGTTCCGTCGGTCTGTCATGACAGAACGGGGTAGGGGCAGAATGGGATGGGACGGGACTCGTCCCGTCCCGTCCGCCCTTCACTCTCTTACTCTCTTCTCTCAAAACGGGAACGGGACTCTTCTCTTTTCCATCAAGAAAAAAAAAAATCTTGTCTTGAAAGTTTTCTAAGATTTGATCGATAAATGGAAGAGGGTAGTGGTCTTTCTTGGTAGCTAAATTCAATTTCCTATAATCTATGCAAACCCTCCATCCCGTGGGAAGTTTAGTTTGGAGTTCTTCCCCTTGTTTATTTCTCTGCACAGTTATTCTAGATTTCTTAGGCACAACACGAACAGGGCTCACCCATGGGCTGTCAGAAATTGCAAAAATAAAACCAACTTTTAACCATTTAATGATCTCATTTTTAACCACCTCTAACATATGAGGATTTAGGTGCCTTTGGGCCTCTCTAGATGGTTTGATGTTGTCCTCGATAAAAATCCTTTGCTCACAGACCTCTCTACTAATGCCATGAATATCATCAATAGACCATCCTATAGCTGATTTATGCAAAGATAAAACTTTCTACAATGCATCCTCTTGATTGGGAGATAAATGAGAAGAAATAATAACTGGATAAGTTCTATGAGGTCCTAAAAATGCATACTTGAGAGAGCTATGTACAGGTTTGAGTTCTAATTCAGATGTATACATATTAGTTGGAACATCAATATTCAAATCATTTGTTTCCTTTTCATCTTCATTAGGAGCAATTGAGTTCAAAGGGGACACATGCAACTCAAAATCTTTTTCATCAATAAGATCACAAACACATGCATCCTCGCCAGCATTTTTTAGGGAATTTTAGAAGTTTAGAAATTTGAATTTCTATCTTCTCTTGGCCAACTTTGAGTTCAACTGTCCCCTTGCCCAAATCAGTGGTTTCTTGGGCTGTTGCTAGAAAAGGTCTACCAAGGATTATAGGTGCACGCCTCAAATTTTTCGTAACCTTCATACATGCTACAATAAAATCAACAGGAAAACAACAATTCTCTACTCTCACAATCATATCCTCTAGCTTCCCATATAGTTGTCTAATTGATCCATCAGCTAGCTGCAATTCTATCAAAATTGGCTTTATTTCTCCAAATTTAAACTTATCAGAAATAGCTTTGGGCATAATATTCACACTTGCCCCTGTATCCAAAAGTGATCTACTAAATATCATTCCTCCAATTTCACATTTAATCAATGGAGCTCCTAGGTCCCTTTTCTTCTTAGGAATTTGATTTAGTAGAATAGAACTAATACTCTCTAATAATTGAATCCTCTTTTGCTTTCTAGATGGGGTACAAAGATTTTTCAAAAACTTTGAGTACGAAGGAATATTCTGAATTGCATCTACCAAAGGAATAGTGATAGTGGCTTCCTTAAAAATTTTAAGCAATTGACTATCACCAGGAGGAACTTTGGAAGGCTCTAAAGCTTGGGGAAAAGGAATAGGGGGTACATAGTCTTTTGGATTAGGTTCTAGTGTATTTTTTTCCCTAGAGATTCTTCAGGGTCTTCTCTCAAATCATCAAAAATTCTATTCTCCTCCTCTGTATCAGGTCCCCCACAACAATTTTTTTTTTCACATGGATCAACTAGTTCCTTCCCACTCCTTAATCTAGAAATTCAACTTAGATGAACATGTTCATGATAAGATTCATGAGATTCAAATGTTTCACTACATGGAGCATGTTTTGAATCATCAATATCATGATCAATAAAAGAAATATTTCTAGGATTAACACTGGGTTGGGTTGGAAGTTGATCTGAATTTTGGATGGGGGTGCCAAAGTCATCCATCTTACCTTTATTCTTTTTACCCCTGAAATTCCCTTGAGAACTTTGACCTCCTTGTTCAGTATTCTTCCTCTCCAAATTCTCCATTCTGGCCTCCATTCTTCTCTGATTCTCCAAGAATTCCTCTTGCTTGAGAATCAGCTGCTTCAACATGTCCATCATGGAGTTGGAAGATGAATCATGAGAATTTGGAATAAAATTAGGACGAGGTTTAGAAGAAAAATTCTGATAATTTTGATTGTTCTGTTGATGATATGGACATGGTTGGAAGTTGCTTTTCCCTTCTCTGCTCCATCATTGATTCCCATAATTTCCCTTCTGTTTCGAAACTCCATGCATTAGGTTATTTCCCTCATAAGCATTCACTTGTTCAAGAGTAGGACAAATGTCATAAGTATGATCAAAACTCTCACAAATGGAACAAAGAGGGGAAGGATGTTTAGGGTTAGTAGAAGGGGAAGTAAAGTTTGGAGAGAAACTCATCATCTTCTTCATATTCTGGGAAAGCTCCTCCACAGCCTTACCCACTTTGCTTCAGTCCCTCTCTACCTTATCTTTCCATAAATCAGGTTCTATTGCACTAACATCAATTAACCCTCCTCGTTTTGGCCCTGAAATTCTTCCATTGTGACTCAAGCCCTGATGATATGCACAACTATCTGCCAGTTTCTCAATAATACTAGAAGCTTCATTGATTGTTATATCTATAAATGTACCACCACTGGCACTATCTACTCTACCTCTCTCATGGTCATTCAACCCATCATAAAAAATCTGAACTATTTGCCAATCAGGAAGGCCATGATGAGGGCATTTTCTCGTAAGGTCTTTCAATCTTTCCCATGCTTCACTAAAAGAATCAGTTCCCTGGGTAAAATCTCTAATTGCTTTCCTATAGGCATTAGTCCTTCCGATTGAATAAAATTTTTGCAAAAAACATCTCGCCATCTCACTCCAATTCTGAAAATTTTTACCCTGAGTTCTGAACCAATCTTTTGCCTTATCCTTAAGAGTGTGAGGGAACATTCTCATTTTCAAAGCATCTGAGGTCAGTCCTGCAATATTAGAAGAATCACATTTCTCCACAAATTCATATAAATACTCATAAGTATCTTCATTCAATTTTCCATAAAAAGATGGCAAGATTTGATGAAGGTGAATCTATCTTAAAATTCACAGTCACATCTATGGTCCCATGGACCCTAGGATGAATGTTACTCTCAGCTGGCTCATAAAGTCCCTCAATCTCATCACTCTATTCACATCATTAGGAATAGCCATACCCTTAATTTCTTGTACAAACGCCTCCTCAATTTCTGCACACGTGTCTTCCAAATTCTTAGTCTTTCCCACAAATTCTAGAACTATTAAATGTGGGTTCCGAGACCTTCTACCTTGCATAAAACAACTAATACTCCAAAAATAAAAATAACTGCAACAAATATCCAAAGAGAAAAATTTAGAGTTCACCGAGTGATCGTCTCCCTTCCACTATAAAACAAATAATATCCCTGCACTTCAAATTTCAGTAAAGCATGAACCAAATGGAAATAGGAGAGTTCTAAACTTAGGAAAAAAATTTCAGAAATCAAATTTGTGTTGCCTCCCCGTTAACGGAGCCAGTTGATAAGTCCAAATTTCGGGGTTTTATGTCATTGTTTTGATTCAGACTTGGCCAACAGTATTTATGAAAATTTTCCACCTAAACTCTTTATAATTAATATAGGGCAAGTAAGAGGTCGATCCACAGAGAGGCAAATATTTAATTTCAGAATTCTTTCCCAAGCCTGAGATGAAGAAAATGATTTTAAACGTGAAAAATACTATTTTTTGGGATGTTTCTAGATTTGTTGGTAATTTTCAAAATTCCCTATGATTTAAATTAAGCCAAAGTACAAGGAGAAACAGAAAATCATATCTCTAAACTATTTTTTCTATTTTCTCTTAGCAAATTAATCAGATATAAATATTTTTAGAATTTTCTGGAATTAATTTACATTCAAAAAACAACTATAAGTAGTGAAAACAAGAAATAGAGATTTTTTTTTTGAAATGTTTTAGGTTAAAATGACTTTAAAGAACTTATATTAATTTTACATATTTTTTCAATTTTTTCGGATTTCTTTCAATGCAGAAAATAATTTTACTGAATTTTATGATTTTTTTCTATTTTTAAAATAATTTTAAATACGAAAAAATATGAAATTTACCTACTCCGGCGGCAGTGGCAGAACGGCGGAGGCCGCAGCGGCAGCGGAGCGGCGGCGGTGGTGGCAGAGCAGCGGCGGCGGCGGCGGCGGAAGGGGCCGGCTTGCCTGGGTTGGCCCGTAGAGGGCTGGCCTCTTAGCCCAATTAGACTATGTGAAGACTTAGCCAAATTGAGCTTAAGCCTTATTGGGCTTAACCCAATGGCCAGGACTTAGCCGATTTGGCTAAGTCCTGCACAGGGCTACCCTGTGCCCTGCGGTCTTGTGCGCTGCTGTGCGCGGACCGACGGGCAGAGGTCTGTCGCTGCCGCACAGGCACCGCACGGTGGCGGCTAGAAGACAAAAATTAGTGTTTTGAAAAGATAAGAAATGATATTTCAATGCGATGTTTTTTGGGATTCGAAGTAGGGAATGCCTGAGGATCTAGAGAGATATAGGGAGATATTTTATAGTGAGAGACAAATGTTTCTAGAGAGATAAAATGTCGAAATGAGAGGATAGAGAGAAAATAAAGAGACAGTGTAGAGAGAGTTTGAGAGGGAATTTGAAGATGTAGATGAAGGAGATTTTTTATGAAATTTTGAGGTGATGAACTGTGTTTATGGATGGACGTCTAGAGAGATAAAGCACAGGTTATGGAGAGAGAAAGGGCTGAACTGAGGAGATAGAGTGAGAAAATGAAGAGAGACTATAGAAGTTTGAGATAGAATTTGAATGTGCAAATGCAGGAGACTTTTTATGAAATTTTTAGGGGAGTAACTATGGATATAGATGAAGGTCTAATGAGAGAAAAAACCTATTTTAGAGAGATAAAGTGGAGAAAATTAGTGTTTAGAGTGAGAAAGTGATGGATTTTAAGGGTAAATGGATGGGAAATGATGGAGAAGGTAGAAATCTAAGATCCTAAAGCCTCAATGCAACTTTATTGACCCCTCAATGCTTCCTCTCAATTATGGATGCCTATATTTTGCCAGGATCAGGCGTTTTTCAATGCAAACAAGAGAGGAGATTAAGAGAAAACTTTAATAAACTTAGATTAAGCAGGTTGAACGACCTGGATTTTGAAGAATGCATTGTCCTGCTGGCCAGCCACTTGCTAGAGCACGTCCAGAATGAGGGACAATAAGGAAGAAAAAGTCTATTTATACATTGTGAGAATTACTAAAATACCCCTTTAGGCATTATCTATTCTCTTTTCTTGCCATTTTGCCTCTTTTTCTCCATGGGTTGAGAGCTTTGCCTTGTAATTTCCAGTTTGTTTCTTTTGTAATGTGTTTGTAGGCCCAATAGGTAGTTCAGGTTGTGGTCCAAGCCCCTCTGATCTCTCCTTTAAAAGCCTACAATACTGTTTCATCATTTGTAGCCCATTTTGGATAGTCACTAAGCTCCCAAAATCCTCCAATTTTTCTCAGAATGATATCTTCTAATTCCTGTAAATTGCTGCACATTTGGAACTATAAAATACTCATCAGAAAACAAACTGATTGACTTCATAGAAGTCAATGAAGTTAGTGAAAAATAATCATAATGTGCAAAAGTTGAATTATTAGTTAATGCATAAATATTTGGTTAATTAAATTAATAACATGATAAATTATAAATTAATAATACTAAAAACATCTAAAATGTATACAAATATAGGTTCATTTATCATGTTATCACTTACACTAGCGATGATGGAGGAGAGGATCGACGAAAGCAAGATTTGAGGACCTGAGCTACGACTATTGATAAAGAAGTACTTTATTTATATGTTATTTTAACTAAAATAAAGAGTATGCGAGAAACGAAAGGATGAACGAGGATAGTGGTTGGGTGTGGAGTGGTACGATGGTTAGGATTGATACACGAGAGAATGGGGATGTAAGTAAGTAAAGTGATAAATGAAACGTTAATGAAAAACTGTAACTATGATAACGATGATGTTGGGAGAGAAACAACGTAAGGCGAAGACACTTACATTAGATCCTTCCGTTCTACCAGGATCACGGCGATTGGCAAGTGGCGGTAAGCTCCCCCTCTTCTCTTTTGTCTCTTCCCACACACCCAAGCCACCAAAAACACTCTTCATGGATCGCAAAACTCGCTCTCTTTCAATCAGCCAGAAAAGTAGGAAGCAAGTTCAAGATGATTTTTGCAAGGATCCAGGCCACTATTTATAGATAAGCGGGTAGGGATAGAAATAGGACGGGAAGATCAAAAGTTATGGCTGTTGGAAGTTTTTTTTTTTGGCAAAAAACACAGTGCTAGGTACGGCCAACCTGATAGTTGTGCCCGTAGACTGATCCATCCGTGCCTTGGCTGCCACCCAGGGGGATTTTATATATAAGTGGAGTGTTTATAAGTATTATAGGCGTGGAATGAATATAAATATCCCAATTACACTCGGGTCCCACTCGTCCACGCCCGTGTTCAAAAAAAATAAAAGATACATATGTGATACCTTGTAGGTGCTCAGAGAAGTGTTCGTGTTGACGTCCCACCGGAGCCCCCCCGCGAGTAGTTTTGGAGATGTCCTCGCCTCTGTCAAGTGGTATCGATGAAGTGCGTGGCGAGGTCTTCAGCCGAAGTGGGTGCAGGCCATCCCTCTATCTTTAGTGTTCCACGCAATCCTCCATTCTTGCGGGCCTGCCCTCACAAAGGATGCGCCACGTGCGGAGGGTTGGCATACCGAGACGATCGATGCGATAACAGCCCCTAGCTGTCGGAGGGAGTGCCTGCCAAGAAAGAAAGATGGAAGAAGAGGTTCGTGCATGTACCGCGTGTTGGATCTTCATGAGAATAAAACCTTTATCAAGTAAGTTTATTTTTAATGATTTATCAACACTTTGAATTTAATGAGTAATTAATCCTTCTTGATGCAGGTTATTAGAGTAAATAAAAGAATAATAGTATTTGATTTTATAAATAATAATATTTTATCAATGTAACATTGGCTCAAAAATATTAAATATATATGTAGGTTTGTTTGGGTTTTGAACCTAAGACCTCTCAAGAGTTTGCTTTAAAAAGGAGGGCCTTTAACCTTTCCTCCTACTTTATCTTTTTGATATAAAAGAAACAATTATATATATAAATACATTTTTCGGCCCATTAGGATAAAGTTACTATAAAAGCGTCTTTTTTGGAAAACGTGCTCATTTTTTGGACTCCCACTCTCTCTCCAAAAGTTTGTGCTCACCTTGAGATCTGAGATCTGTTCTTGCTGGAGGATTTCAAGCTTCAAGAAATTGGGGTTTTGGTGGTGGTTTGATGCAACATTCATTGTTGGAAATCTGCATTCATAAAAACTGGTGAGATATATTCATACTAAGTGCTCTTGATTTCTTTATTCAATCTTGATAATCTTCTTGAGAATATAATAATACTTCCAACTTGTGATCTATATCTTGGATCGAAATTCTGATATTAGTAATTCGTATTAGACATCACTCATTTATAATTCTTGATTCTTCAATATTTAGTTCAAAATTGAATATTCAAATAGATTTTCCTATTCTGAAATCTGAAATTAGGCAATTCTAATTTGACTCTTGATTCTTTAATCTGAAATTCAGAAGTGGGTATTTGAATTTTTGGTGGATCACTAATCTGAAATTTGAAATCGATTTTTTCTATTTTTAACCCAGAAACCTTATAATTGAAAGTAGAAATTGATTTCCTAATTTGATTCAACAATTCTTGATTTAATATCTTGACGACTGAGTTGATTATACAGATTTAATGATCGGTTATCTTTTCTGAAATACATCCTTGTTAAATCGACTTTGTAATAATCGATTGGTAGGTGGTCACCGAGGTTGAGAAGATTAGCTTGGGTCAGGACAAGGAGGGTTGACGTTTGGAGCTCCGTGGTGGTGTGGAGTAGGCATCTCTAGTTTTTCCTATTCTTGACTTAAGTGTAATTGTAAGGCGAGAGTGATGCTCACCCCGCATATAGTGAATTGCAGTTTTTATAGGACTTTCAGTAGGCCTTTGAGCCTGTGACTGTCTTGAGATCTAGACGATCTCCCGCAGCTGCATTAAGGCACTTGTGCCCCCAAGCAGGGTAAAAGATTGTGTTAAGGTGAGATGAGTGGTTGAGAGACAATATTAAACAAGGAATCTTAAAAAGAGAATTAGATAACATAAATACAAAAGTAGACTAATTCACCCCCCTCTTAGTCTTCACCGCATGGTTGGCGAGGGCATCAGGTGTCTGGTTGTCCTCTCGCAGCTGATGTCGAAAGCTGGTTGTGCAAGGACGGCACCGCATGATGTCCGGCCATACACGATGGAGCCGCCACTAGGAGCATGTACCTACACGAAGCATGTCGACTAACACCTATGAGTCTGATTCTACGGCGATATTGTGAAGGTTTTGCTTTCACAGAGGAGTAGACCATCACGTATCGCCATAGCTTTGGCTACTGTATTATCTTCGGCTATTGTATTAGAAAGAAGAAAAAGCAAAGAGAATGCTCCCTGTATGGTCCCGGAGGATACCTCCCCTCCCCCCCCCGCCCAGCTGGCCCCGGGTTCCCTTTGGCCGCACCATCCAAATTCAATTTAAGGATACCGATTGGCGGGGGTAGCCAATAAACAACCTGGAACTGAATGTGGATAGCGGCAAGGGTCAGCGCAATGCCCCAAGAGCTGAGGAGGTCGCATGCGAGTGCTGATCTATCGACTTGAGGTGGAATGAGGTTTGGTGGATGCGCCTGATCCACAACTTGACTGGACGCATGATATCCACGGGACGCATGGGCGAATCTGCAAAATGAGAAGAGTTTCGCCCTTTCCATATCTCCCATAGTAGATAAGCTATGGTGATGTATAGGATGGGGCTCCGTTTAGAGCATGTTGGCGAGAGAAACACCTTGCCAAAACACTCGAACTAGGTCAGTGTAGCATGAGGCCGTAGGCGCCAATGGTATGTGATTTGGCGCAAGCATTCAAGTGCTGTCTCACTATGGAAGAAAATATGATCCATGGTCTATGTATGTGGGAATGTGGGACAGCAAGGGCAGCAGGAATAAAGTGAGTGACCTATACGGATCACTCGGTCATCAGTCGGAAGACTTCGGTGGAGGAGTCTCCAAAGGAAGAAGGAGATGTGCGTAAGGATCGTCGGATGCTAGATGCGGCCACCCTAGTGCTGTATGGGTAATTTCACACGGAAGTGCTCCCAAGAGGAGCAGCACATGTAGGCTCCATCGGATGTGAGCTTCCAAATGGCAGAGTCAGAACTAGTCTCGAGTGTCATCTTGTGGACCTCGGGTAAAGTGGCTAAGGGGAGGCCATGCTGCTCCCATAGGTGTGGCGTGTTGCCCACATGCAGTTGGGCCACTATGAGTCACTCTTGGTCTGGTACAAACTATGGGTGGCGAGCGAATGGCTCATCTGCATGTCAGGTATCAAACCACGTGCTAATTTCTCCTGGGCCTATATGCCAACGTATGACCTGAGCAATCGCAAGCCAGTGGCGCTGCTAGGTCTGCCATCTCCGAGGGCCTCGGATAACTATCTCTTGATGGGCCCACTCGCCATATTTGGCTAAAATGAAACACCCCAATGGGGAGCATGTGGTACGCATACGCTATACGAGCATCTTTTAAAGCATGTCCTGGACGTCCGTCAGGCGTCTGATCCCTAGACCCCCCTCGTCTGTCGGCCGACATGCCTTCTCTCAAGAAACCCAGTGATGATGATTCTCGCCCATGAGGTGACCGGACCATAAGAAATGTGCGCATAGTCGTTCCACTAAGCGGAGATCTACAAGAGATAGTGAGTGGATCGCTAGAGTCTCCAGCGGTATACTCATGAGGACATGCCTAATAAGTTGGATGCGTCCTCCATGGGATAGGAAACGAAGTTTCCATCCCTCTCGTTTCTTTCTAAGTTTGCCTAACAAGGCATCAAAGTAATGATGTCTAGAGGGGCTAGAAAAATGGGGCATCCAAGATAGTTGAATGCGAGGCATTCTCGAGAGTAACATGTAAAATACTAGAGTATCTCAAAGCGCTTGATAGTGGCAAAAGGCCCAACTATGAAGCTACTCTTTGAGGCATTGACGAGCTGGCCCGAAGCTTGCTCGTATGCTGTAAGAACACTCATAAATGCCTTAATAGATTTTTTAGATCCATTGAGGAATAGAATAGCATCATTAGCAAATAGTGAGTGCGAGAGAATCGGGCAGCCTCTCTTTGTAAAGTATGGTTGGATGAGGCCTTGTTCAGTCGCTCGTGTGAGCGATCGGTGAAAACCTCCTCCATCAATATAAAGAGGGTAGGTGAGATAGGATCACCCTACTGGAGTCCTCTCGTGGCCGTAAAGAAACTAGTTGAATTCCCATCCATCAGGAGAGAGAAGTGGTTCTCTCTAACGCAAGCAGCAATAAGATCGATGAACACATTTGTGAAACTAAAGCGGCGTAACACTTTGGTAAGGAAATTACACTCGACTCAATCAAAGGCCTTCTCCATATCTAGCTTGATGATGACATCTGAGCTCGGAATATGAGCATCTATGGACTGGGCTAGCTCGTGAACTAGCATGATATTGTCATTGATCTGACGACCCTTAACAAATCCAAACTGTTCTGGCGAGATAAGTCTATAAAAAAAGTGCCCTAGTCAGTTTGTAATGATCTTGGATGCGACTTTATAGCATACATTACAAAGACTAATGGGGCGAAAGTCCCTAAAGGAAATTGGAGTGTCCACTTTTGAAATGAGCGCTAGAAAAGTGGATTTCCACCTTCGTAGGAAGACTTTGCGCCTGAACACCTCTTTCATAGCTAGCACCAAGTCGGTGCCTTTGATATTCCAGCATGCAGTATAGAATTCTGTGGAGAATCAATCCGGTCGGGGGCCTTGTGCCTCTCGAAGGAGAAAACGACCTTCTTGGTCTCTGCTCGGTAAGGAATGGTTGTGAGAAGTACACTGTCTTGGTCAGTCACCAGATGGGGGATAGAGGTAAGAAGGTTCTCGCTCACAACCGTGTGAAAGGAGAGGAGAGAGTGATAATACTCCACCCCTACAGTTGTCGGAAGTTAAGAAGTCAAAGGACTTGGTATTTTGTGGCTTTTCATATTCCTTCGCTTTTCATATCCCATGGCCTTTTCGTATACTGTAGCTTTTTGTATTCCATGGATTTTCGTATTCTGTGGCTTTTCATACTCCATGGCTTTCCGTATTCCATGCCCTTTTTGTATTCCGTGCCACATGTACATGACAAAAGGACAAAAAACAATGAAAAAATCTCTTTCTCGATGCGCTGCCACGTCACCCTATGCCATAATAAAAACAAATAAAAGCCCAAAAAATACTTTTTGCGTCACATGCAGTGAGTTAAGCTGCACGTAATCGGTCTGTGTGAATGACACGTGTGGCATGCGACATGACGGTAATGTGTACATGCGTGTCGCGCACCAAAGGCACAATTGGGGCCGCTGAATTGTTCGTGACATCCTAGTGTGTGTGCTGCACAAATCATGAACCAATTAGCTACTAAACTGGTCCAATAAGGGCCAATTAAAAAAAACATTTTTAATTGAAAACCAACTGGAATAAGTCATACAAAATGTTTATTAATGCAAAAAAAAGAGTTTTATTAATTTCAAAAATCCATTTGATTGTTTAATTTCTTCCTTTTTATAGAAGTGGTCAATTAAACATTTAATTTCTTTTAAATTTAATTTTAAAAACTTTTTAAAATGTACATATTGACCTGATTATTTATCAAACGTTTTATTTAACTTGAGATTCAAGGAAATTATTCTTCAAAACAAATCCATGATAACATGCGTTAAACGTTAATGTTTTTCAACATTAAAAGCCGGAACATATGATGTAACACTTATTTGGCTCTTATTTTCATGTTATCATAACCCCCAACTTTACATATTGCTAATCCCTTAGCAATAACTGAGATATCAATGGTGGGAGAAGTCCCAATTTCCCTAGATGCATCATAATATCGCGTAGTTTAGGTTTCTCCTTTCAAGTGTCATGCAAATTGTTCTTATAATAACATACCTTATAAGTAAACAATTAAGTAGCTCATATAGGGTCCTCGTTTTTCTCAACAATAGTCATTGAATCTGAATGCCTAGAGAGTAAAACAAAATAGAAAAAAACTTCTTTTTGCATGATTTTTTCGCCCTTATCCTTCGGTGTTTGTATCTGGGGTTAAGACTAGACTCCTTCTATCTAGTGCCCATGTGGAAGAATTATGTAAAAATACATTGGGCTTATTGTCGTATGTGTTTTAAGCCACTTATTATGCACAGAGCACTTAATTCCACATTGCTGCTAACGACTTTCGCACATAGCACTTATTTGCAGCTGACACCACTTATTGAGTGTGTCATAGTGCAGCTTATGTCACTTGTTTTTTAGGTTCATGCACATAGTCACAAATAGAATTGGAGTGATAATACCCTTAACCTTCACCATTGGTTATAGGCTACTCCCATGTTGGAAGAACAATTGGATAGGGGAAAAAACTTTAGGCTAAGAAAAAGGAGTGAGCATTGAAATTCTGTAAGTTATGTTGAGTTTAAACCCCAAGGGGACACGCCTACAGAGCCACTCCTATAATGGTATTCGATGGCACAAAAAGGTAACCCAATCTATCATTCAGTACATATTAGAGGGTTGTCTTAGTTCGCCAGCCTCAGTTATTCCCATGGTATATCAAGGTGAAGTTTTTACTTATTTATGCAAATTCTTAGGTAATGACGAAAATATTCTTCCTAGGGCGTGTACCCCCCACTTATGTTTGTTAATGGGTGTAACTAATGAATGCAGCTATATGCAATTCTAAACTAGAAAATCACAACAAAAACAAGTAATTCAAAAAATTGAACTTTAGAAAGCCAAATCTTGGGTGTAGTGACGTTGTTGTACCCTGCCAGTTAGATGATGCCACCTCTTGCCAATTAGTTTATGCCACCTATTCCGCACAGACTTCCAATAAATCAAACAAAAACAAAAGACAAGGTTATCCAAAACTTGGCTTTCTTTTTTTTTGTTTTTTTGAAATTATTTTTTACTAAGAAAGAAGTTTATCAGGAACAAGCTAAAGACCATGCAAACTAAAAACTGGATCTTAAGCTGGTTTAGATGGGAGAGTATAATAATGACCATATGAGACAGACTTTTAGTTTTCATGAAATTATCATGCTAATCTGAAAATAAAGTATTTTTTAAAAGAAAATATGAAATTAAAGATTTATTATGCATGATTACTTGAACCTGTTGGACTTGAAAACTCACTTTCTCATTATTGAAAACATTATTATGCCAATCAGTGAAAAAACAAATCATTAGATTTGGCATAATATTTACTTCTCTGATCATTTTCCATTTCAAATATATGAAATGAAGAGGCAGGTACGTGACATTTATTTGCACATTCATGGATATTAAAGGTAAATCATGAAA
>NC_135837.1:9820000-9850000 GCF_029677425.1 Wolffia australiana | reverse complement strand
TGGACCTATTTTCCCCCTTGTTGACCAATTTAGGGGGCCCATTTGACCTTTCCCCTATATAAAGGAAGAGGGGGCGCCCTAAAGAGGCAGACCAAGAAGAAGAAAAAAAAAATCATTTTTCAATCTTGGTCTCACCTTTAGAAAAGAAAAAAAAAAAAGAGAAAGGATGGAAAAAAGGGGAAAAAAGGAGGAGAGAGAGTGGCGGAATGGAACGGGGTCAGAATCGCGCCCGTTCTAGGGCTCTGTTCAGCAGAACCCACCCGTTAGAGCCCTAGGCAGCTCCCACCACGAGCACGCCGCCACCGTGCTGCCCCGCGGCCGCCGCCAGGTTGCCCAAGGCCGGCGTTGTGCCCCTTTAGGTCGTCGCCACCATCAGAGCCGGATGAGCGGCCGTCGGACGCCCCTATCGCCCCCCCCCCTTGTTCGCGGCCTCGCGCCGCACCACTGCCGGCCGCCGATCGACGCCCACAGAGCCACCGCAGCGGCTAGGCTACAGCGGCAAGACACTAGGGCGGCCTAGCCGCTGAAGGGAGGCTGTAGCTGCTAGAGGTGGGCCGCAGCCGCCCAAGCGGGCTGCAGTCGCTAGAGCTGCCACAGCCACCAGAGCGGCCGCAACCGCTGAAACGACTGCCGCCACCGAAGCGGGCACCGCCGAAACGGCCGCAGCCGCCGGAGCTACCGCAACCGCCAAAGCGGCCGCAACCGCCCAACTGACCGCAACCGCCCGGAGTAGGCTGCAACCGCCGGAGCAGCCGCACCCGCTGGAGCGGTCACCACCGTCGGAGCGGTCGCAGTCGTTAGGGCGGCTGCAATCATCGATGCCAGTCGCAACCACCAAACATCGCCGTTGCCCCCTGCGCCGCCACTACGCTGGGTGCCACCGCCGAGCACCTCCACCCTGCCCTGCGCCTCCGCCGAGCGTCATCGATCCGAGATGCCTAGACGGACGTCGCCCCAGGGTGCCATTCCTCGCTGCCCCGAAGGGGTCATCGCCCTGAGCGTCGAACATCCCCAACAATTCTTCCCCCCCTTAGGTCACTCCTGCGCCAAGCCACCAGTCGAGCTGTCGTGTCTTCTCGTGCGTCTCTCTGCTCCACCCGCTCCGAATCGCCGCTGGCATCTACGAAACCCTGTACCACGAGCCTCACCGATGAGGTACGCCGCCCTCTCACTTGGCTCGTTTAATTATCACTTGCAGTATAATTTCGATTCGACTCCACCGTGATCGGGCTAGGTAGGTGAGAGAGATAAATTGAGAGAAAACTACGACTTTTGAGTGTCTCACCGGTACGGACGAGCACGTCCGTTACGTGCGAGCCCTACGGATAGATTCTGTTTGGCCGTAGACATCTTCGTCGCTCCGACGAGGTTCGAGACGCCACCACCCTGCGACCCGTCCAAGCTTGGAGCTTGGCGCCTCCCTCGAGTCGGAGCCTGCACATACGACGCGTAGGACATTCATCCCATCATAGTTACATCAACCCGTCAGGGTTTTAGATCCGTCGGACGACGACACCGTAGACGTTTGATACCATCATCCCTTGTCGGTACCGAGCCATCATACTCGGTGTCGATCGGACGATGTCCCCGATGACGTCCGACATCAACTTCTCCTATTGTATGATTTTAAAATACCATTAATCTAAATTCAATTTTTATCAAGTATGAATCACCAGATAACATGGTTTCCTTGTGGATGGATCCTATATGATTAAGCTTTTTGACATTATATGTTGAAATCTGAATGTTTGTGACAGTTATTTTTCCTAGATCTTTGAAAAATTCACATAATATTGTGTTTGAAAGAAGTTCCTAGATTTTTATTTGAGAGATATTCAAATCATGCACCAATGTATTCTAAGGTTTCACATGGTCTGAATGAGTTTGAGTTTATCACCAAGCAAAAAATAAAGCTCTACATTCATACATGTAGAAATAAATCCACATATTTAATCAGAATCAGATGGCCAGCATGTTTTTTTGTGTTATTCAGATCGTGGGAGGAAAGTAGCAAGACATTTAGGGGTTGCATACCCCACAAAATAATTTAAATGCATATTAAATTAGCTATGTATGAGTCAACTAAATCAGTTAATACCATCAGCTCACTCTGCTGACCCCCTTGGATTACATTCACTTATCCATCAAGCTAGCTAAGCCAACCCTACAACCCAATACACAGAAATAATAATCCCATAATTCATGAAATAAATAAATAAAACCTTAGAAATGTATACCTCCTCTTTAAATTTCCATTCCTCTGAAAGAATTTTCTATTAATGATATAATACCTCAAATAAAATCCCTGAAATATTTTTACTTCACTTTAGACATAATATTTTCATTTGATTTTCATTAAATTGTATATAATTAAATATCACAAGGTTTATGCATTAATAGTGAGAATATATATGAAATGAATGATAGTATGCACTATTTCACTCATTCAGATGTGTAAAATGATGACATTACCATTGAATGCATATTATATATGCATATTTTCACCTCTGAACTTGCCTGATGTTTTATGATCCCCCTCCATTTCTAGTTTGAATGGAACCCACAGTCCATACCATCCTTATCTACTCATTGCATCTACTACCATCAGAAAAAAAAACATAGCCCCACTCTCATATCTGCATATATCATCAAATCATGATGACCACCTTTCTATGGATTTTTGCTAAGGTACTCTTATGTTCACTAATAATCCTATTTCTAAATGTATGTGTGTCATAATATTTTACAAATTTCTATTCATTTACCATCTCCATCTCCTCGATCTTTTAGTCAAGCCAAAATATAATGTTCACGCATAATAAGAGATGAAGTGGAGAAGAGCTATGTACTAAGATTATCACACCATACTTAATCGAAATATTTAGAGGCTTAAGACATGCCCTAATGTCGCCAATAATCATCACAATGCTCAGTTTTTCTCTTGGGGATTTCCTCAAACATATGGTGTATGAAACACCATGACATTCTCTGTAGTAGTGCATCTCAACTCTATTTGAGTCCTTTTTTTATATCCACTTTACACTTCATGTACATCCTCTATGATGACCTTAGTAGGTTTTTATTTATGGATAAACCTATGGCATATGTTATTCAAAGGAAGGCATCTTAGCTAGTTAAAAAGGGAAATCTGTGGCCTCAAGAAAATCACCGGGTCAAGGTTTGTCAGGTTTATATTTATCATGATTTCTCACAAAGCCTTGACAACATATCCTAAAGTGTACATCAAAAGCATTATTGTAATTAAAACCTATGTTAATTATTTTTCTCTAATTGGGGTCATAAACATAGTACTGCCACCACTAGGGATTGCATGTCCCGATACTGGTATCTGATTACAGTATCGGGACAGATGCTGTGCTGGATATCGAAAATCAAATTTTCGGTATCCGTTTTTCTGATATATGGATATCAGATAACGATATCAGATATTGATTGCTACAGTACAGATATCTAATATCGGGATCCATCTCGATTTCAGCATTGATGGATATTATGTGGCCAACAAGCAAATCACACTACCATGTTTATTTAAGTTTATTATTATTCCGTGTGATGTTTAGAATGAAGTCCATGAATACGTGCAATGACTTAGTGAATTATTATGAGATCATAATACAGTGATCACTGGTTTTTAAACATGTATTCTAAACATTCCTATTCGATGGATAGTCAGGATGGAAATCGAATTATCTGGATAGAATAGCACTAGCTGATCCTACTTATAGGATAAGCATAGCTGATCATGTGGCTATTAGTGTGGCGAAACTAAGGACAGATAGTGGGTGCTCTTTGGAGTTCACTGAATTGATCTGTATGAATCCCTGAATGGTATTATACCTAAAAGTCAATCAGGTTGATTCAAGTCACGATTGTATGAGCGATCCACTGACCTAAGACACCAAGGACATCTCGTGAGTGGACGACTACATTTTGACTCTGACTTACAAGCCTCTAATCATGAGATTCAAATAAGTTATAGATCAAATGTAGTAAGAAGCTCACGGAGATGATTGAGTGGTCAATATGGGATCATCCGCCCTCGGTATAAGAGGAGATTGACTCGAGGAAGACGATGCAGAAAGATCCCTGGCCAGGGTAGTGAGGATATTGGAGAAGGCATTCTCCAATGATCCGCGTTATGCATCTTTACTAATCGAATGACGGATTAGGGTTTGACGATAAACCATACCCTAAGTCGTTCGAGAGTCTCACGCGTATGATAGATTATACATATACTGTAACCAATGATGGTAAAGGTTCTATGAGAGAGTTCGAGACCTTGGTATCCTCTAGAGCACGAGGTGCAGCTTAGCACCCAACGGGCTGAAAACTTAACCTATCGATTGGGTTAAATCGATCCTTATTTAATTGATTTATATGTCGATATAGTTAATTAATAAAGTTGGTCAATAAATATTATTGGGCCATGAAAGTTATTAACTAGAACGATAGATGGGCCTAGAGGGTCACACGCACAAGGTCATAAGGGCATTGGTGGATATATTTTACTTAGAAGGGTTTTTAAGAAAAACCTTAAATGAAATATAAAGAGGGAAAGGGGTCTCATTTTGAGCACCAATGCCAGCCTGATTTGAGAGCCTCTCCCCTTCTCCACTCTCTTCTCCACTCATCCAAGGAAGAGTGTCTTCATGATGAGAAGATTTTCAATATTTTCAACAAGAGTTGAATAAGAAGACGTGGAGATCCAAGCGCCAAGTGATCGCGTGGATACTTCTAGAAGCTGGACGCGTGAACGGCTTTAGAACGATCTCGAAGTGGCGAAGTCAAGGGTGGAACGAGTTCCCCAAAAGGTATACTCATTATGTTGATTTTAAAGATCGATTGTGAATCGATCGACACGCTTTCCCATCCATGGAACGTGTTTTTTCATGGCCGAACCAAGGCATCGACCGAACCCAACAATCATCCCCCTCCGTCTCTCGGGGAGGATGACAGTATCAGATATTGGAGTTGGATATTGGATTTCGATATCCAACTTAGAAGAGTTGTGTAAAAATATAATTTAATCATCCTAGTGTAAAAGTTTGGAGAGAATATACGTTGGTCAGCGGTTTAGCAGAGCGCTTTCTAAATACAAAGTAGCTCGTTTAATATATACAGCTCAAACTTTTTGTTTTCTTCCATATGGAATAACAGGATTGGGAGTTCAACATTACTTCGAATCCTATTGTCCCATATGGAAGAAAACAGAAATTTTGAGCTGTATTTTTTGAAATAGGTAGTAATACATTAAATATATCTATGTACTAGATGAGGTAATAATATAGTAATTATTTATTAAAATACTATTAAAGCATTTAATATATATCCCACCTCTTTCAATATATACAGCTCAAAATATATGTTTTCTTCCATATGAGACAGTAGGAATTGGAGTTTAATGTTAAACTCCGAATCCTTTTATCCCATATGAAAGAAAACAAAACGTTTGAGGGTTATATATTAAACGAGGTAGAATATTTATTCAATACATGTGGCATTGTTAACATAAATCATCTAAAATGATGATTAATATTGATTTTTTTCTATAGATACCAGATATCGAAATCCAATATCTGGTACCCGATATCAGTCTCATCCTTACCCATTCGATATTCATCTTCGATATCTGTTTTCACCTATCAGACGGATATCGTCCGATATCCGCTATCAGACACCATCGCATTTTTTTGCAGATATCGGATATCGCATGTCTGATACCGGATATCAGATGAATATCAGATGGACAATCCCTAGCCACAGCAAATTATGTCTTGATCATTAATTTTTTATTATACAGCATCGTAAGCCTCATTAATTTGAAGCATCAACTTTCTAAGCATCTAAGTGATATAGTGTATTCTCACCAGAAGTGTGCTCTTCATTTTGTGTCTGAAACTGGATTTCCTGAATGCAAATAAGATCAGTCCCCTATAGTGGTCACCCTAAATTACAGGATATATGGCCTTAAGGGGCCAGTGATCAACCACACTAAAATCTTGAGATCAGCTTCTGCCAAGCCATCTGGGATCTTAAAATTTGTGTGAATTTTTTTTGCTAAAATTAACTATCAAGGGATCTGTTTATGTGGATTTTGGTATTTATAAGATAACATGTAGAGACCATCACTGAACTTTATGTGCTGAATGACTATAAGAAAAAGGGCTATGATATTTTATTATCACTTAATAAGATAAAATAAGCTATAGGTAAACTATGGAATCATATACTTTCAAATTCCTAATGAGAAAAGGCATTTGTATTGTTTTATATACTTTATCTTTGAAAACTGATCCATTCCTTAAAAATCCAAAAATAAAAGGAAGTTAGTCCTAACTTATCATTTTCAAAACCAACAGTGAAATGTGAATTAATGTTTAAATTTTAATATTCACCAGTCCCTAAATTTTTAATTAAATATTTCTAAAATTTCCAATGATGAATCTATAAATATATTTCCCTCAGATTTACTTATCATCTAAGCTGAGATTTTATGCCACATATTTTCCAGTTTAAAAGTTTAAAACATTTATGTAACAGATTTATAACCATATAAAATGTTTTTTATGTGTAAATGGTTTACCAGTTAAGAAGTATAACTCTATTTCGTTTATTTCCCAGTATTAAAAAATAGAGAGTTTTTTATCACAGATTTAACAACTATAAAATTCAAAAATAATTTATGTCAAATATTTCATTAGTGATACAAACTACGATTCTTAAAATATTACTTACCGATTATTAAATGATGAAAATATTGAAGTTTGACAAGTCATATGAACAAATAGTTGGTTTGAATCTGTCCTTTTTAACTTAGATATCAATAACTTTATATTTATAACTATACTAGACTTTTGACCATGAGGATAATGTCTAAAACTCTATACTTTGGATATGAAAATATCATAACATAAATATATTTATAAGTCTTCTAAAAATGGTTGAATATTTAGCTTGAACAAACTTCATTCGATAAGTCAAATGGTATGGTCAACGCACTGACGAATCATTTCTTCCCTGCTGTAAAAATTATTAAATATTTATCGATAATAAAATATGATATAGTTATTTTATTTTTTATTTTTAAAATTAGTATGATTACACATATTTTTTACCTATATTTTCAAGGAATTTCACAGTTGAAGTTAAGGAGAACTTGATGTTAGTCAGTTTTACAAAGTTAAGTATATTCAGGCAGCATATTACATAAACAATGGATGGAAGAAAATGGCACAAATTATATCTTTCTATCGAGAACTTTGAATATCATACACTGTGTTTCATATTTTTAGGCATTGAGGAGTAGTAACGAGATATGAAGTCTATGGTTTCAATGTGATCATTGGATTGATACTTAACATACTTTTAAGGAATTTATGGAATTCAATATTTTGTGGTCGTTCTCTGGTTTTACCTGAAACATAATGAAATAAAAAGTAACCCAAAAAATGGAGAAGATAGTGAATAGATTATCGAAGACATGACATTATGTCTAGATATATCAACCTGTTATGGGCAGATTTACTGGAAGGTTCCCACCACGATCTTGAAACATGGAGTATATATAAGGAGAAAGAAATTAAACACACTGGTGACACGTATTTTATTTCTTTCCTACATGATGCAAGTAACCGGACAACAACGGACACCATAAGAAAAATACAAAATTCAGATGAATTAAAGATGAAAAGATAATTTCAAGTAAGATTTAACTAATTATTGTATTTTATGATTATATTTCCTATTTTCAGATATTTTATTTTTAGGAAGCATTATATGGATCAACGTCTCCCAATCTGTGGGAAATTATTGTTTATGAAAACTTTCAGTGCTAAAATATAAATTTGAGGATAAACACAAGTATAGGATAAGAGGGAGAGGAAAAATCTATTATGTGAAAGATGACAGATAAGATTTTTTATTCATCCAGTTATTTTTATTATTATTATTGGCAAAAAATACGGTGCCGGGTACGGCCAACCTGACGATTGTGCCCGTAGACCAATCCATCCGTGCCCTGCATGCCACCTAGGGGGATTTTATATATAAGTGGAGTGTTTATAAGTGTTTATAGGCGTTGAACGAGTATAAATATCCCAATTACACTCGGATCCCACTCGTCCATGCCCATGTTCAGAAAAAGAAAAGATACATATGTGATACCTGGCAGGTGCTTGGAGATGTATTCGTTGTCGACGTCCCACCGGATCCCCCAACGATGACGATGATGGAGTAGTTGTGGAGATGTTCTCACCTCCGCCAAATGGTATCGTTGTAGTGTGTGGCGAGGTCTTCAGCCGAGGTGGGCGCAGGCCATCTCTCTAGCTCTAGGGTTCCACGCAATCCTCCATTCCCGCGGGCCTGCCGTCGCGAGGATACGCCGAGTGTGGAGAGTCGGCATGTCGAGACGATCGACGCGATAACAACCCCTAGCTGTCGAAGGGAGTGCCTGCCAAGAAAGAAAGAGGGACAAAGGGGTTCGTGTATGTACCGCGTGGTTGGTGAGGGCATCTGCTGTCTTGTTGCCCTCTCGCAGTTGATGTCGAAATCTGGTTGTGCGAGGACGGCACCGCATGATGTCCTGCCATACACGATGGAGCCGCCACTCGGAGCATATACCTACGCGAAGCATGTTGACAAACACCTATGAGTCCGATTCTACGACAATATTGTTAAGGTTTCTCTCCTCACAAAGGAGTAGACCATCATGTATCACCATAGCTTCGGCTACTGTATTAGTCTGTGTGTCGTAGAAAGAAGAAAAAGTAAAAAGAATACTCCCTGTATGGTCCCGGAGGATACCCCCACCCCTCCAGCTAGCCCTGGGTTCCCTTTGGTCGCACCATCCACATTCAATTTGAGGATGCCGATTGGCGGTGGCAGCCAATAAACAACCCGGTACTGAATGAGTGTAGGGACCGGGGTCAACGGAATGCCCCAAGGGCGGAGGAGGTCGCATTCGAGGGCTGAGTTGCTGGCTTGAGGGGGAATGAGATGGTGGATGCGCCTCATCCACAACTTAACTCGACGCATGATATCCACGGGGCGCATGGGCGATCCTGCAAAACGAGAAGAGTTTCACCCTTTCCATATCTCCATAGCAACTATGGTGAGGTATAGAATGGGGCTCCATTTAGAGTATGTTTGCGAGAGAAACACCCTGCCAAAACTCTCGAACGGGGTCAGTGTAGAATGAGGTAGTGGACGCCAATGGTTTGTGATTTGGCACCACCATTCAAGTGATGTCTCACTATGAAAGAAAAGATGGGTCCATGGTCTCAGTATGTGGGGTTGTGGGACAGCAGCGGCAGCGGGAACTGAGAGAGTAACCTTTACGGGTCACTCGATCATCAGTTAGTAGGGCACGATGCAAGAGTTTCCAGAGGAAAAAGGAGACTCGAGGAAGGATCGTCGAATGCCAAATACGGTGACCCTAGTGCTGGATGGGGGATTTCTCACGGAAATGTTCCCATGAAGATTTGCACGAGTATGCTCCTTCGGGTGTGAGCGTCCAAATGGAAAAGTCGTGAGTAGACCCGATTGAGGTACTCTGGACCTCAGGTAGCGTGTTTGAAGGGAGGTCATGCTGCTCCAGTAGGTGTTGCGTGTTACCCATAAGCAGTTGAGCCACTGTTAGTCGCACTTGATGTGGGACAAACTGTGGATGGTGCGCGAGTTGTTCATCAGCATGCCAGGTATCGAACTAGGCGCTAATCTCTCCTCGTCCAATGTGCCAGCGGGTGACCTGGGCAAGCTAAAGCCAGTGGCGTTGCCACGTTCGCCATCGCCGAGGACCCCTAATATCAACCTCTCGATGTGCCCACTCGCCATATTTGGCGTAAATAAAACTACCCAATGGTGAGTATGTGATGCGCAAATGCCATACGAGCTTCTTTTGGAGCATGTCCTGGACATCCGTGTGGCGTCTGATCCCTAGACCCCCCTCATCCGTCGGCCGACATGCTTTTTCCCCAAGAAACCCAATGGTGACGGCGCTCTCCCTCGAGGTGACATGACCATAAGAAACGTGTGCATAGTCGTTCCACTGAGCAGAGGACCGTAGAAGACAGTGAAATGAACCGCGAGGGTGTGCAATGGGATACTCATGAGGATGTGTCGAATAAGTTGGATACGCCCGCCAGGTGATAGGAAACAAACTATCCATCCCTCTAGCTTCTTTCGGAGTTTACCCAACAAGGTATCAAAGTAATGATGCCTCGCGGGTCCCAAAAAGATAGGACATCCAAGATATTCAAAAGGAAGACATCCTCGTGAGTAGCGAGTATAGTGCTGGATGATCTGAGAGCACTTTATAGTAGTGGAAGGACCAACTATGAAGCTACTCTTCAGGATATTGACAAGCTGGCCCGAAGCTTGGTCATAGGATGTGAGGGTACTCATAAATTCCTTAATGGATTTTTTAGATCCATTGAGGAAGAGGGTGGCATCGTCTGCAAATAGAGAATGCGAGAGGATCGGACAGCCCCTTTTCGTAAAATACGGTTGGATGAGGCCGTGATCGATCGCACGGGTTAGCGATCGGTTGAAGACCTCTTACAGTAATATGAAAAGGGTAGGCGAGATAGGATCGCCTTGACGGAGACCTCTCGTGGCCGTGAAGAAGCCAATGGAGTTTCCATCCATCAAAAGAGAGAAGTGATTCTCTCTTATGCAAGCATCGACACGGTCGATGAACTCAATAGTGAACTCAAAGCGGCGCAACACTAGGGTGAGGAAATTCCACTCGACTCGATCAAAGGCCTTCTCCATATCTAGTTTGATGATGGCATTTGAGCTCGGAATATGAGCGTCCAAGGACTGGGCTAGCTCATGAACGAGCATGATGTTGTCATGGATCTGTCAACCCTTGACAAAACCACACTGCTCATGCGGGATGAGTCGCTCAAGGAGTTTCCCTAGTCTCTTTGTAATGATTTTGGATGCAACTTTGTAGCGCACATTACAAAGACTAATGGGGCGAAAGTCTCAGAAGGTAGTTGGAAGAGCCACTTTTGGTATGAGCGCCAAAAAAGTAGATTTCCAACTTCGAGGGAAGACTTTGCGCATAAACCTCCTTGATAGCGAGCACCAAATCGGTGCCTACGATGTCCCAACAGGCCGTATAGAATTCCTTTGAGAATCCATCCGGTCCGGGGGCATTGTTTCTAGCCAGGGAAAAGACTACCTCCTTGATCTCTACTTGAGTTGGTAGGGCTGTGAGGAGGGGGCTTTCCTGGTTGGTCACCAAGTGAGGGATAGAGGCGACAAGGTCCTCACTCACCACAGTTGGTTGTAAGGATAGGAGCGAGCAGTAAAACACCACTCATGCGTCTGCCAACTGGGCGAGGTCTTGATTATACGTCTCTAGTAGAGTCGTATAATTGGGCCTGGCTCTATGACGGATTGAGGCGTGAAAGAAACGTGTGTTTCTATCACCTTCTCGTAGCCATTGGATACGCGATTTCTGGAGATAGAAAATCTCCTGGCGCCGCATAGCTTCCTCAAGCTGCTCCTTAAGTTGAACTTGGCACTCTCCCACCTCGTCCGTCCAGACATCTTGCAACTGTCGCTCGGCGGCAGCTAATTCCATCTTGAGTGCTTCGACTGGCGTGTGGACGTCTCCAAAGACATGTCGATTCCACCACTTCAGGTGGAGTTTGAGATTCCTCAAGCGATAGCTGAAGTTCTCCATAGGTGATGTCAAGATCGTTCCATGCCAATGGCTGTGTACAAAACGACGGAAGTCGTTATGCTCTAACCACATGGCTTGGAAGCAGAATGGGGGGCAGCGAACTCGATTACTCGAGTCCGAGAGAAGGAGGATCGGTGAGTGATCCGAATAATATCTCGAGAGGATCTCAATCACAATGGTGCACTACATCAACGCGGGCAATTGGTGAAACAACAGTCAATCCATTGGTACATACGCACATCGGCTTGACGCTGATTACACCAAGTCCACTTCTCTCTGATAGTAGGAGGCTCCACAAGTGACGTCTTGTGGATAAAATCGTTGTAACGCTTGCATAGAGCTTGGCCTAGGTAGGCGTCCTCCCTAGCATTCGCTGACTGCCCGTATGCAATTGAAATCCCCATCTAGAAACCAAGTGAGGTCAACAAGCTGTGAGTAAGAGTGAATATGTAAAGCGAGTTCCCCCTAGAAGGCCTCCCGCACTAAGTGTCTATGTGAGGCATAGACTATAGTAAGCCTATAGGGCTTTGGGAGGTTGGTACGTCAAAAGTGGCGTACTGGGTCCCTTCAGCTAGTAGTTCCAACGAATAGTCCTGCTTCCAAAAAAGCCAGAGCTTATTCGAGGGATGGCAATAAACATGATCCATTCCGAATTTCCTCGCAATGTGAGGGGAGCAATCCGATGTGGTCATCGGTTCAATAAGTCCAACTATTCCTAAGTTGTACTTATTGACTAGGGAGAGGAGATGTGACTGAGTTAGAGGGTTACCGATCCCTCTACAATTCCAAACAAGACTTAGAATCATAAACTATCGACTCGCGTAATGCACCCTCGATCGGGTGTTATAGATGCGACGTGTATGCGGGGTATCTGAGTGATGACTTGGTAGAGGGGGGGTGTCCACGTCTGACTCCTCAGAGAGGGAGGCGGCATCGTCCTCCTCGCCTGTGGAGGCGTGGCCGCTAGTATCTCCACAGGTATCCTCAGGACTAGGGAGTGGGGCTCGACGGTTAGTCAAGCAGTCCTCTTGCTCAAAAGGAATATGTGATGGGTGGAGGTCAGGCATGAGAGTGAGTATATCAGGGGGGGAGCATGGCCAGGGTGGGGCGGTAGGCTAGGGGTGGGGATGGGTGGCGGTAGGCTAGGGGTAGTGATGGGTGGCGATGAAGGGAAAGGTGTGGATGGAGGTGAGCGAGGTGGTGGAGGTGCGTAGGGGAGGGAAGTGGAGTATTCATCCAGTTATTTACTCTTTTATCATTAAAGTTTTAGGGCTGAACTTTCCTACTTTGAGTTTTGAGGAATTATTTTTATCATTGAGGATTATTTTTTTCATATAGCAGACACCATTAGAGGAAAATTAAATTCAGGGAATAGGAAAGTTTTTTTAAAAGGGTATTGATTTTAATCTAAGTGGATAAGAGTGGGTACTAATTTGAGATAGTAATAAATTTTTAAAGAAGCTTTTGAATTTATGAAAATTGGTGATTATAGAAAACTAAAAAAGGTGAAAAATAAGTAAATTTTGTGGGAGATAGAATTGGTATAAAATATCCATCCTTTCTATTTTATATTCAAATATAAAAACTAATCAAAATATAAATTAACTTGATAAATAGTGAATTATTATTATTTCCAAGTTGTATTTAAAAATATTAGATGATTTATCATGATCAACCTAAATACATTTGATACAATACTGGAAATAACTTTGAAGAAAAATTATTATAGGCTTTGAATATATCCAATATTAGTGTATTATTTAAATTATCACTGATAAATTCCAAATAAGACATTGAGAAATCTCCTGAACTAGGAAAAGAATATTCCACATTTTAGATTCAGCACAAATATATATTTAAATGTAAAAAATATCTTACATCAATTTCACAAAGGAGTATATAATTTTCACATTAGATGGCCTTTGGGGGCCAATTTATAATTTTTGAAGTTCTCCGAAAAAAATTACCTTTGAGAATTACCCAAAAAATAAAAACCCGTATCCTTTTAATTATTAAATAAATATATTTTAAATATAATGTAGGATACATTCCTCTAGTATTCATATTACCTTTAATATTTTGAGTATCTCATTTTTTACTATAATTTCCATTTATATTTAAATAGTATGCATTCCCTATTTTCAACATGGTTTTATATTTCACCATTCGGTCGGGTGTATGGGGTGATTATATCACCGCTTGGGTTTTCACGAGCATTGGCAGGTCCTGGGGTGCCAGTCAAGGGGCGCTCATTTCATAAATTTTATCAAAGGAAAAACTTATCAATCTCTTCAATTTTTGGACGTGAATCAATTTTGAAAAATATTCAGTTTAATCTTAGGTAAAATATGTAAATCCATTTTCCAAGCTCAGTCAAATATACATAAACTTGGTCATAAATGTTTTAGTTTGAAGCCTCCCTATCCTTATAATGACCAACGTCTAAGGAGACTCTATAATTTTGAAACATCTGATATTTTATGATTCATCTACCTAAGAAGATCTCTTATATTATGTGTATATGATTGGGTGTTTGAAATTTTTACGAATTCTAAAGTATCTCGCACTCAAACCCTAATTACTTTAGTTATGTGATATTTATCTTTAGTTACATAGTTGAACACTAATCCCAATAGTTTAGTTGCAAGGATTTGTGAGCAATGTTTCGTTAACGGAGAAACAATAGAAAATTATAAAAGGGTAGTGGTGGCCACTGAGGTCTGCATAACACTTATCTCTTGAAAGGCACGGATGCTTCCTACATACAAATTATATATACCGTTGATGGCCACATGCATGATCTATTGTTATGATGTTTACTCAAATATTATTCTATATTAATTTCAGTGTCCCTATGTGTTAGGTTCTTGACATTGGATGAAATAGAAATTTTGAGCATATGTTTAACTGATTTCACTCAGTTTTTCTCTCGTTTCCGATGTCAGTTTCATTTACTCAAGCTTAAAAATAAGCGATATACGATTTTTGTTGTTAAATATTTTAACACTGGTCACATTAAATGCAAAGTAGTCAATAAACTAATATGAAATATTGCTTAAGGGTGGACACTAAGTCTAGATCTCATTGATCACTGAAAATCCCAGTCTTACTCGGAAGTTGTTATCCCAGAACTTTTATGGATACATGCCCCGTTTAATCATAGGTTGCAAGCCATTAACACAAAAAACCCTAAACGTTTCCATCATAATTGTGTCACCACATCTTTTTTGGCTTCTAAAGCCTGGACTTTCAACCTCCAAGGTAATCCCTTAAACCTCATTTGGAAAAAAAAATATTAAGAGAATTAAAATATCTTGTAAAAATATATCTCACTTTTAGGAGTTATTAAAAACTCAAAAATATGAGAACTGAAGGAAACAGGAAAAGTTTACACTATGCGTATGACTAGTCTTTGGAATTTCTTTATCTAAGCTATTCACATCGCCAGCTTCAGTTATCCACATGATTTGATAGAATACTCACTTCAAGAAACATCTGAGATGATAGATTAATCTCTTGAGATTTTTTGCTCATTCTGGTCAGTTTTGAGGGTTTCTTGGATCTCTTTTACATGTTTCTTTGAAACATTTCCATTGACATTCACATTTCAAAGTAGTTCCAAATTAAATGAGCCTTCTGGTTTATCTTCTCTAATTTCCAACATTTCGTTCCACATCTGGTACAATGTACTATATCTTGTGTATTACCTTCAGGTTGAGTAAGTTGTTGGAGTGGGTTGATTTGAAACAAGAAAAAATTTTGACTTCTTTTCCACAGGCTCATTCAGTTTCAGCTATTTGATCTGTTTCTTAAGCCAATTTCCTATTTCATCAATGTTATTTACAATTCTAGTCAACGCACACTTCTTCACGCATTACAGACGGGTGGCCTTTTAACCTTTCAATATTTCCAAGGCATGAGGTTGAAAACATGAAATGTGCCACATGATGATTCTTTGAAAACTAACCACAATAAATAATCCAGAGAAGAACTTTCTCAATTATGTGTTCATTACATTGTACTGAGATATTCCAAATAGTAAGTCTTAATGAATGTCTTAATGGTATATTATCTGCATCACCAGTTCTACGGTTCAGGAAGATATCAGCACGGGGAGATGATGATAAAACGAAATTTTGACACAATCTTGAGGTGGTATATCCATCTTTGGCTTCCTTGTCATTTTTTATGTCATATTCAAGGGTTCCAAGATAAAAAGTTTATCTTCACTGACCTAATAAAATTATGTGTCTATTCGTAGATCTAGCCATTGTTTTAACTTCTATTTGGCTTCCTAGACATTTCCTTTGATCAGAAATAGATTAGACTAGAGTAAGCCAGATGAGAGTGATTATTTTCCCTGGGCTAAATGAAAACTTTCTTCCCTTTTTTTCACTCTCCCTCTATATATCTCTAGCCATGGTGTTCACTTCTTTTTTGATTTCCCATAAAATCCCATGGACTAATGAAGAAGATGAATCAAGTAAAGGGACTCTAAGTCTTTATTATTTTCACTGACCTAAACAAAACACCCTTTGTCTCATTTCCACTTTGACTTCCTGGACACTTGTTTACCAGTGAGGGTGATGAAACAAGTTTAATTTCACTGATCTAAATAAAGCTCTCTTTCTCTCTCTATCCCTCTCTTTCGCTTCGTCCAGGGGGGGTATAGGGGAGGGGTTAGAATGTTTCTTTACACTATGTATCTCCCATGGCAGAGGAACCTGTGTCTGCTACAGGGCCCTGTACAAAAGTCAGCTAGGGTTGACTGTTAACTCTCTGCATTGGCTCCTTGGCAGAGATATGACAACGCCGCTTGAGCTCCACCGACGGAGTGGGGATCCTTATCGGCGACAAAAAAAGAACAGTTTTGGAATGCATCCAGACTGCTCGCTACGAGGCGGCTCAGCCCTCCAAGGCTGCCTCCACCATCACCAAAGAGAAGATCCTGACCCTCAAATCTTGCAGGAGGGACATCCAGCTCCAGTGGGCCCAATGAATCAGGCTGAAACCATCAAAGTCAACATCCAAGTCAACCCCTAAGTCAAAGTCAAAGTCAAAGATGATACGAGTGGTCCCCACCCAGGCAAACTCCATCAGCTCAGCAGCCCTTGCAGGTTCAGGCATGTCCCCATCTTTGGCTCCTTTCTGATTGGAGAGTGATGAAAATTTATTAAGATAAAAGTCCAGAAAAAAGAGCCGGGCAAGAGCGATGGATGGGCAGGCACCTCGTCTTCTCGACACAGAACCTTGTGAAAGGAGAACTCGTCGCAGGTCTCTTCGGCATCCAAGATCGAGGCCAAGGTCGGGACGGCGGAAGAGTCGTGGTGGCAGGACATGAAGCCGGCAATGGCCGCATCGAAGGAGTCGCAGCTGAGAGATGCGCCTGGCCAGGCAGGGCCATGTGCGCAAGCAACTTCCGCCCTCGAAGCCTCCGTCAACAGATCGCCGACACTGATGTTTGTAAGGCTGTCTGCCCACTCGCCTGCCGACATCATGCCCCGTGCCGTGGGAGACGTGGTAGCAACAGTTATGGGGGTGGCGGTGACGGCGCCAACAGCAGCGCCTCGTCCATGCTTCTGTTCCTCCTCCCCATCCTCTGCAACTCTTGTGGGAGTTGCGGACAGGGGCCGAACATTTGGGCTAGAGAACCAGCCATATCTTGTGACAGAAGGAATGAAGAATAAGACTGTAAGAGAAGAGAAGGTAGAGAGAGAGATGACTTTCTGAGAAGTGGGTTAGGAAGAAACCTGAGCCTGAAAACTGCGGGGCTCCCAACGGTTGCATGTACATCTCCGGCACTAGCCGAGGAGTTGTTCAGCGTCCATCTCGGTAAATGGGCGAGGTTGTCCTGATGGGCATGGTAAGGGAAGAGCATGAGCTCTCCAGATGCCACGCTGGAGTCTCCCCATTTTCTGTTCAGGTGCTCGAGAATGGATGAAATTCTTTTCCGAGCGCTAAGGGTTAGCTCTAGATGAGGGTTCCGTTCATCCTGTCAAAAAGTACTTATGATCAGAATTACCTTTTAATTCGCGACAAGTATTTTTTTTTGCAGGGCATTGTCGAGAACTAAGCCCGCTTTAAAAGGAAAAGAGCAATGAGATAATAGGGAAATATGTTTTTGGAGATGATACCTTTTCTAGTGACTTCCGAGTAGCCTCGTCAATTGGGAAGAGCTGGAGCTTCAGTTTTGAAGGTGGCTGTGAATTGGGTTCTCCAACGGGTTGCTGGAGGCACGGTTCTTCAGGTGCCAAAGAGTGTTGAGGTTGAGCGCAATCGGCAGACTCACCAGCTGAATGAATATCAGAAATAAAATAGTATGAAGATAGATTGATGCGATGTAAGATTTACAAATGACGAAGAATTCATTATCGTCATTCCAGGATTTGTCCGTCCATTTTTCTATGAAAGGAATGACTTGGGAATGACTAGATGATGATAGATTCATTAATGAGATGATTCATACAAATGATGATGATGATGATGATGATGATGATGATTACAGGAATAGGCAACACAGCGATAACAGGAGCAGCCATGAAAGTCATACATCCTTTCTACATGTCAACGAATTCATCATCGAGATGATTCTTAATATGATGACGATGATGTGCCGTCATTCCCAAATTTTGTCATCCATTTTTGGTATGAGACAAATGTCATGATGATGACAAGATGACAATAAGACAACCAGGTGAAATGGACTTCATCGTCAAGATGATTTGTGAGTGTGCCGAAGATGATTTGTCATGGTCCATCGTAACAGGAAGAGGTTTTAAAATATCATCAATTTTTTGGTATGAGATAAATATTGTTCACTGAAAGTACAATGATGAATTCATCATCGAGATGATTCATACATCGACATTCGGTCCTCTTGGGGGAAAGATATGAATTACATTTGATGATGAGCAGTGCTGAATTCATAAACGAGATGGTTCATAGAACGATGGTTAGTCATCCACTTGTGGTACGAGATGAATTCTCGTTGATAAATAAATATCAACGAGATGATTCATATAATGACTGGTGGTTACCGCTTTGTCGAGTGACCACCTTAAATCACTTTTCAAAAAAAATGATTCATACAATGACGATAGGTCACCATTTTTGGTGTGAGATGAATGATGGGACAATGACTAGATGACAACGAGATAATAATGGATTCACCATTGAGATGATTCGTGTATACTACATGAAGATCCGTCATCCTCCCTCATACCAGGAAAATAATGAGAAAAATGACGAAAATCAGGAATTTGTTTACAAGAGTGATCCCCAAATTGTAATCAGAAACTTTGTACGACATAAAAGGTGTGATAGTGATTGGATGGTTATGAGAAAATGCCGAGAAGATGACAAATTCATATTTATGACTATGATGATTACAATTTGGCATCCCCAAATTTTGTCATCTGTAATTAGTGAGAGACGAATAATGAGGCAATGACAAGAAAATAACGAGAAAATGACAAAACAATTTTAAATTAATAAAGTCATTGCCATGATCTTTTTTTTGAAAGTATTGTCATGATCTATTCCTAAGTCGCATATTAGAAATCATCTGATTCTAGATAGAACTAACCGTTTACAGTGCAACAGTTCGGAGCCGATGTATCTGTGGTCCCTTGGGCAAGGGAACAATTATTGTCAATTGATGTCCTCTCTAGATGCTCGGCGGCATCAGCAACCAAGGAAACCCCAGCAATGGCTGCCTTCTCCCACTTTTTGTACGCCGAGGATCCAACGCCTAAACAGGATAATAATCACATTACAGCTGACTGGTATGAAAAAAACACATGACTCATATGAACAAGATAAGGGTAAAAAAATATACACCTGCACGTCGCTTCTGATTTGGGTTCTTTGACACAGGGCCATCACTTCGAATTACCCCACGCTTTGTGGCAGCAAGTCTAGTGGCCCCCAATTTTTGAGAATTTTGAGAGTCGACAAAGACAAATTTAACCAAGTGTACATCATGTCCAGTAGGCTTGTTGAACGTGGGTTCTCCCATTGTGGGAATGGAAACCGAGCCATTCTCTCCTTGGTAAGGACGTTTTCGCCTATTCCTGTTTCGGTCCCTCAAAAGTTGTTGAGCCTTCACGCAAAGATTATTCAGAATTAAAATCAAAATGGTAAGAAAGAAAAATCAAAATCGAGAGTGAACAGCAAGCGAAAAGCCCACCAATGTCTCAATAAAAGTTTTGAACCTTCTTGGTTTCAGATGAAGCTTTGATGCCGTGCAACTGTACTTTTCAAGTAATGACCACCTGGAACGAATGGAAGTCAGAAATTAAGAAATGAAAAGACAAGTGAAATACAGTTGTCTCAGGCATATTGACAGCAATTCACTGAAAACTGATGCATGCAACGAATGGAAGTCAAGAGGATGAGTAGGTCGAGTTTCAGAAGGACATTCAAAACTATTAAATTTAAAAGATTATTCAAAAGTAGGATTCGTTTGCACACAGAAAGACTGGCGGGTCCTTGCTCTCCAATTACCAAAACAGATAAAAGCTCTAGCCATACCACCAGCTCATCTACATCTACGGGGAAGAACATGCACTATAAACCCTAGCAAGGCAAACATCTAGCAGAAATGAATAGAGAAAACTATGAGTGTATTTCAAGAAACTTACAGTCAGAAAAGGTTCAGGGTTCAGCAGTGGAGGTTGTAAGCCAGGGGCTATACCCCATGAAAGAAAGGACACACGGAAGCAAGTTGGGAATAGTATTTTGGGACAGGACATTCACTGATAACAACCCTGTAGTTCTTATTAGGGAAGATAGAGATAGAGGGAGACCAGCGGTAAGATCGTTGCCAGAAACACAAAGAGAGAGGAAAGTGCCATAAAGATTGTTGATGTCAGCTAATGGGGATGAACGCAACTTCAATTACTTCTTGTCAGCCACCCCAAGGGGGGGCTGCATCTACATAACGGGAAGACTAACATAAGAGGGAAAATGAACAAACTATCTCTGGCGGGTAAAGTGACATGAATACCCTACCGTGTAATGAACAAAATGAGGTCATATCAGACACTGTCTGAGGGAGAAGCTACACCCAGTGTAGCCAAAAGCGCACAGAATTCATTTAGAAAAAAGTTTGGGGACAGGATACGTCCTGTATATCCCACACAATGAGGACTGCTTCAAGCATTGTGCATCCATCAGTGTGTCTCTCATTCTGTCCCAGGACAATGGACATTGGTTGAGACCGACCTCGTCTCTCCCTGTCCGAAGAGCCTACTCAGGGACGAATCAAACTCTAGTTGAGAAGCATGATCAATATTCTTGAAGTCAAACATTCTGTATAAGTGAAGAATCGAAGTAGCACCCTTGTTATTTAGCTGTAGCTTTTAAGTTGTACGCGCAAGAATCTTAATAGATATCAGAGCAATGAGAAATAAGAAAGAGTGATAATGGACAAGACAAATAAAGGAAAAACTGATTGATACCAAAGTCTTACCATCGAAGCATCGCAGCATTTGTATCCTTCCAGTTCTTGGCATCAAGACAGAAGCCTGGCCCTAGAAGCTTATTCATGCGCCTCACAAGACGATAGTAGTAATGTCTCACCTAAAAATCAAAGGTGAAACAACGATGAAAAGGTCAGGCATCATGTACATCAAACTGCAGTTTCAGATACTCTAGAAGATAACAGAGACATCAAAGAATTCGTAGTCCGAAATTTCTAAGACCAACAAAGAACATATGTTTCCATTATTCACGAAATAAAAAATGTCCGACACATCGGATACAATTAATTTGGAGATATGAGACCAAATTGTTTTTTGACGACAGTAAGTTATGGGAAGCGCCTCATCCAATTAATATTTCATTACTCCGGGTGAGTAAATCATGCAGAAATAAGACAGCTACTTCATTTTTCTAATACAAAAATAGTCATTACAAGAGTCAAATAGCGTTGTAAAATAATTATCGAATCATAGTAGAAATAAGATGAAAAGAACACCCATGGATAAAATTAAAACGAGCTAGATAAAGCTCGCAGGTATGTCGTGGAATTAATAAGGAGTGTGGACATTAGTGCTCCTACTATCTTTATTCTATTTCCCTAATTATCCCATTAAGGGCACTTGCCCTAACTAGCCCATTAGGGCTCCTATATAAACACTTGTAACCTTGTTCTCTTAAAAAAAAAAATGTTTTTTTGAGTTCTCTCAGTTTCTAGTTTTACATGGTATCAGAGCTATCATTCTCCAGCTCGTCAACCTCCGCCATAGGATTGTCTGGATCTCTACATTGTCCTTCAAGATTCTCGCCACCGAATTTGGCCACGGGATTCACCATTGAACTTCCACGGGATTCACTGTCAGGTCTCTGGCTTCAAACTCCCTTTGGTAGTCTTCCTCTTCGTGGCTTCCTCCTCCTCATGACTTCCTGTGGAGTTCCGTGACCGAAATCCACGGGAATCCTCGCAGAATCCACGGCCAAGAGTCGAAGTCAAGGAGTCGGATTGGGTACTCTTCACGGCTGTGAATCGGCGTCTACAGCACGGAATCGACGACCGAGAGGGCTCTTCTTCCTCTTTGCGGTCTTCCTGGCTTCACGTTCACTTGCGACGGATTCTCGCCACCGTTAAAGTTCTTGGCAGTCCACGGTCTCCTCATCCAGTCAACCTTGACTATCCGCTCTCTCTACTCGGCCTCACCCACCAGAAGCACTCTGCGTGGCCTCTTCTCTACACATTGAGACTTTCACTCTCCGGCGTCCGTCCGACCTTTGCTGCTTGGCACGGTGCAGTCCTTCGTCAGCCTCCATCAGGTGTTGCTTTGTGTAAACAAGAAAAGAACAATTCTTGATAGCAAATGAAAGAGATTACAGGGTTTTATAGGAAGCCCTAATGGGCTGACTAGAGAGGGCCCTTAATGGGCTAACAAGAGAGAGAAAATAAAGACATGTAATACTCAGATCAACACTCCCCCTCAAGCTGGAGCGTGGATGTTATCCACACCCAGCTTGGAACAGAGCTCCTCAAACCTAGGGGCATGAAGCCCTTTGGTGAAGATATCTGCAAGCTGTTCAGCGGACGGAACATAAGGCGTGCGAAAATCTCCCGATTCAAGCTTCTCTTTGATGAAATGGCGATCGATCTCGATGTGTTTTGTACGGTCATGCTGAACGGGGTCATGAGCAATGCTAATCGCCGATTTGTTGTCGCAGAACAGCTGGACAGGAGAGGGAACTGGACACCGTAGCTCACGAAGAAGCTGGGTAATCCAAAGTGCTTCACACAGACCATGCGCAAGGGCACGGAACTCCGCTTCAGCACTCGATCGAGAGACCACTTTTTGCTTCTTGCTCCTCCAAGTAATCAGATTGCCGCCCAAGAAGGTGCAATACCCAGATGTGGACCGACGATCAACCACAGAGCCGGCATAATCTGCATCGGTGTAGACTTCAAGACGCAGGCCGGTAGAGAGGGACGAGGGACGAGGATGAGGAATTCGAGTGGATCGGAGGGAGATGGGGACGATGAGGGTTCAGGAGAGGAGGAGGAATAGTAGGGAAGCAATTCATCAAACGTGGCATCTTTGGTGACGACGAACCGACGAGAGGGTGGATGATAGCATAAATAGCCTTTTTGGGTGGAAGAATAGCCAACAAACACACACTTGATAGCACGGGGATCCAGTTTATCACGACCAAGTTGGTGGTTGGGCGCATAGCATACACATCCAAATACACGAGGAGTAAGATGAGTTCGGAGAGAGAGAGTTGGAAAGGAATGCTGAAGACGGTCAATGGGAGTGGAGTAGTCAAGCACTCGAGATGGAAGGCGATTAAGAAGATGGATGGCGGTGGAGACGGCTTCCCCAAAAATACTTGGGCACATGCATATGGAAGAGAAGGCTCGAGTCATTTCAAAGATGTGACGGAATTTTCTTTCGCAACGCCATTTTGCTGTGGTGTATAGGGACAAGAAGTTTCATGGATAATGCCTTTGTCTTGGAAGAAGGTGCTTAACGTGGTGTTAACGTAGTCTTTAGCATTGTCGGAGCGGGCGGCGAATGGATATAGAGAATTGAGTTTGGATAAGGGAGTAAAATTGAGGAATGACACGAGATATCTCCGATTTGTTCTTCAAGAAATATGCCCACGTGAATCGAGTAGCGTCGTCAATAAAGATGCATAACCACCGAGAACCGGAAGTACTATGAATAGGGAAGGCCCCACACATCGGTGTGAATAAGGGAGAATGGGGTCAAGAATGAGAAGACGAGATAGGATACGTGGTAATGCGATGATGTTTGGCAATTCGACAAGCAGTACAAACAAAGCGATCCACAGAATGGCCTTGAAAGAGTTTAGGAAAGAGACGATAAAGAGTAGCAAAGAAGGATGGCCGAGGCGTCGATGAAGAAGCCACAAACGCTCGTGGGAAGCCGAAGGGAAACTGCCGCAGCAAAAGCAAGAGAACTCGAACAAGGGCGAACAAGATAGAGCCCCTCATGCTCCTCAGCAATGGAAATCGTCCTCCCGACACCTTATCACGATAAAAACATGAATTAGGAGAAGGTAAGGTCTTGTTTCAAGTCGCGAACAAGGCTAGATAGGGAGAGAAGATGATGAGTAAGGCGAGGAACATGAAGAACTTTAGATAGATGCATAGAAGAGGAAAGGGCCACACGACCAATACCCGCCACGGTGAGAAGATCGCCGGAGGCTGTTTTAACTTTGGAGGAGCCAGAAACTGGTGCATAAGTTTGAAAGGCTCGAGGATTTGGGGTCATGTGGGCGGTGGCACCGGAATCAAGAAGCCAAGTGGAAGAGGAAAAAGAATGGCCAGGAGGGGATGTAGGTGTGGGAAGACTGGTGGACATACCTGCGTGGGCCAAGGAGCATGAGCCCACGACTGGAGGATCAAGCAAGCGGCGTAGATGCTCCATCTCTTCCGGAGTGAAGCTAGCGGGTGAGGCACTAGTCGGGAGAAGACCGTACAGCATAGGCACTTGACCCGGGGGGGGCACGGACGAGGCGGCTGCAGCAAGGTTGCTTGGTTGTGCGCGTTTCCGTTGAAGCTTGTAGCACGTCTCCTTAGAGTGACCTCGCTTCTTGCAGTAATTGCAAAACAGCGAAGGATCACCCTTTGGAGAATCCTCCGTCCGAGCCGTCGGACCACGTGGCAAAGAGCCGGGTGGTGGAGTCGACGATGGGCGTGCAGAGCGAAGAGGAATGAGCTACAAGTGCGGCCGAGTTCTGGGCCTGCTGGCGGGATTCTTCAACCCGCACACTGTGGGCGCATCCTTGAAGGTAGGACCAGTCTCCGATGAATAAGCTAAGCCCGTACAACTTCATATTCGGGTTCAGTCCCATAAGAAACTGGAAAACCGAAGTTGAAGAGTATATTGGCGGTCCACGAATGGGGTCGGGCGGCATGTAGTAGTCAATTTCATTCCACAACGAAATGAGCTCCGTGCTGTACTCCATGATAGACCGGTCCCCTTGGCGCAGGTTAGCGGCCCGATGTACCAATTCGTGCAGTCGCAATGTTGTGCTTCTTGGAGTGGCTCTCAAGTGCTGCTTCCCAGACCGCCCGAGCGACTCTAGAGACATGAATTCACCTTTAACACTAGGTGAAATACTGTCCAAGAGCCAACGATGAACTACCCCCTCAACGTCCAGCCAGTCATAATACTTGGGATCGGTCCGGGAAGGTCCGTCTTCTAGAAGATGGCGCATGAGACGCCCTTTTAAAGTTATCTGGACGTACTGGCGCCATTGCAGGAGATTGAATCCAGTAAACATACCATCCGGAGGCATCCGAGGCAAAGAGGATGGTCCAGAGGAGGACGACCAATTCCCGGGCTCGAGAGGCACCGCAGATGCATGTGGCGTAGATACCGGCGTCGAGTCTGGCGTAACAGTAGAGGTCTGGGCTTCAACCGGGTTCGTCATGATGAAAGCAGAGTAGACCACAGTCAGAAGGCGCCGGAACGACGAGAAGCCGGGACTGCAGGCGCCGAGACGTCGGGCGCCGGGACGGCGGGAGCCGGGACGGTGGGAGCCTGGACGGCGGGTGCCGGGACGTCGGGCGCCGGGACGTCGGGCGCCGGGGCAGCGGTCGCCGGGCGCAGCGCCGACGTCGATCGCCGGGCGCGCGAGCCGGGCGGCGCGAGCCGGGAGGGCGCGAGCCGGGAGGGCGCGAGCCGAGGGCACGAGCCGAGGCGGCGCGGGCGACGGCGGGCGCGGAGCAGAAGACGCTGGGGCGGCGCCAGAACGGGCCTGGGAGCGCGGGCGAGACCGAGCGCGAGATCAGGCGGTCGTGAGAACCGCCAAGATCGAGCGCAAGGTCGAGCCAGAAACCCAGATTAGGGTTAGGGTTAGGGCTCTGATACCATGTAAACAAGAAAAGAACTATTCTTCTTAGCAAATGAAAGAGATTACAGGGTTTTATAGGAAGCCCTAATGGGCTGACTAGAGAGGGCCCTTAATGGGCTAACAAGAGAGAGAAAATAAAGACATGTAATACTCAGATCAACACTTTGACCTCCTAGACATCAATGGAGAATCCTGAGACAGGTGATCTTCCAGAAGTTCAGGCCTCCGATGTGACGCCGGCATCTACTCCATCCAGTGTTGGTCGGCCGCCTCATGCACCGGCGTCTTCTCTTGAGCCGGGAAATTGGTCTACTTCTCCTGGACCATTTTCCCTGCCCAAGATGCCTCCGGATGGGATGTTTACTGGATTCAACCTGCTTCAACGGCGCCAGTATGTTCAGATCACTTGCAAGGGTCGTCTGATGCGCCATTTGCTTGAAGATGGACCACCCAGGACGGATCCCAAGTATTACGACTGGCTGGATGTTGAAGGGGTGGTCCACCGATGGCTATTGGACAGTATTTCGCCTAGCATCAAGGGTGAATTTTTGTCTCTCGAGTCTGCTCGGGCAGTGTGGGAAGCTGCTCTTGAAAGTTACTCCAAGAAGCATAATATCGCCACATTATATGAATTAGTGCATCGGGCCGCCAACCTGCGTCAAGGGGACAGAACTGTTATGGAATATAGCACGGAGCTTATTTCCCTTTGGAATGAGATTGATCATTATATGCCACCCGACCCTCATTCCGTGGACCAAAAGTACACTCTCCAGCTTCGGGTCTTCCAGTTCCTTATGGGACTTAACCCGGAGTATGAATCTCTACGGGCTCAACTTATTCACCGGGAGAAAGAGCTTACTTTCAAGGATGCGCTTCGTAGTGCTCGGATTGAAGAATCCTGCTTTCAGCAGACTCAGACCCCGGCTTCGGCACTTGTCGTACAGTCGTTTGCCTCCACTCGTCCTCCTACGACGACTACACCGACTGGAGTTCTGCCTCGTGGTGCATCTACTTGGACTGAGGAATCTCCCAAAGGTGATTCTTCGCTTTTCTGCAATTACTGCAAGAAGCGAGGTCATTCGAAGGAGACATGCTTTAAGCTTCAACGGAAGCGAATGCAACAGAGCAATCTTGCTACTGTCGCCCCTGCTGTCAGCCAAGTGCCAACGCCTGGTCAAGTGCCTATGCCGTATGGTGTTCTTCCGACTAATGCCCCACCTCCCAGCTTTACTAGTGAGGAAGTGGAACGTCTCCGGCGACTGCTTGACCCTCCAGTCGTAGGCTCGTGCTCCTTAGCCCACGCAGGTATGTCCACCATTCTTGCTACGTCTCTGTCAAATTCCGGAAATTCTTCTTCATCCTCCCCTTGGCCTCTTGATTCTGGTGCCACTGCTCACATGACCCCTAATCCGCGAGCTTTTGTGACTTATGAACCTGTTTCCGGCTCTTCCAAAGTAAAAACTGCATCTGGTGATCTTCTCACCGTTGCTGGGATTGGTCGTGTTGCTCTTTTCTCCTCTCTGAATCTGACTAAAGTTCTTCATGTTCCTCATCTTGCTCATCATCTCCTCTCTTTATCCCGTCTTGTTCGCGATCTAAACCAGGACCTTACCTTCACTCCTAATACCTGTTTTTATCGGGATAAGGTGTCGGGGAGGACGATTTCCATTGCTGAGGAGCATGAGGACCTCTATATTGTTCGACCTCCTTCGTCCTCTCTTGCTGTTGCTGCTGCTGCTGCTGCTGTTTCCTCTTCGGTGTCTCATGAGCATTTGTGGCTTCTTCATCGACGTCTCGGCCATCCGTCTTTTGATACTCTTTATCGTTTATTTCCTAAACTCTTTCAAGGTCATTCTGTTGACCGCTTTGTTTGTGACGCTTGTCGAATTTCTAAACATCATCGCACGACGTATCCTATGTCTTCTTCTCATACAACGACCCCCTTCTCCCTGATTCACACCGACGTTTGGGGACCAGCCCCTGTTCACAGCACTTCTGGCGCTCGGTGGTTATGCATTTTCATTGATGACGCTACTCGCTTCACGTGGGCTTATTTATTAAAACACAAATCAGATCTCTCTCTCGTCATTCCCCAGTTCTACTCTCTATTTCAAACCCAATTCTCCACTCCCATTCGTCGCTTCCGCTCCGACAATGCCCGAGACTATGTCAATTCCGCGTTAACCACTTTCTTCCACCAAAAAGGCATTATCCATGAAACTACTTGCCCATACACACCCCAGCAGAATGGTGTTGCCGAACGAAAATTTCGCCTCGTCTTTGATACAACCCGCAGCCTCCTATTCCACATGCATGTGCCCAAGTATTTTTGGGGCGAAGCCGTTCTTACCGCCATCCATCTCCTCAATCGCCTTCCTTCTCGTGTGCTTGATCATTCTACTCCACTTGACTGTCTCCAGCATTCCTTTCCAAATGTTTCCCTCCAAACTAACCTTCTCCCTCGTGTTTTTGGGTGTGTTTGTTTTGTCCCTAACCATCATCTCAGTCGGACAAGCTTAACCCTCGTGCTATCCAATGTGTATTCGTCGGTTATTCTCCCACCCAAAAGGGTTATCGTTGTTACCATCCGCCCTCTCGTAGATTTATTGTTTCGAAGGATGCCACCTTTGACGAATTCACTTCTTATTATCCTTCTTCTTCTCCAGTCTCACCTTCTTTACCTCTTCAGTCGGATCCTCTTGAGTTCCTTATTCTCCCTCCATCATCTCCACCTCCACCAGCATATACTCCTTCCCCGCCTGTTTCTTCCGAGGAGCCTCCACCAGCCCCTCCCGTGGATACCTCATCCTCCCTGTCTCTGCCAGCACCGGTCTCAGATCTTCCTGCGCCTTCCAAGGATTCCCCACCCGCTCTTTCCGAGGATCCATCTTCAGCTCCATCCGCTTCATCTGTTCCTCCTTCTGGTGTCCCTTTACCTATCCGCCGCTGCCCTCCAACTAAACGTTATGGTCTCACCCTCGCCCGTCGCAAACCTCATGTTCCTCCCACTCCTGCAGCTCCCTCATCCTTCTCACAAAATCCTCCCGAAAATTCCTCATTAGCTCTTGTGTCTCGCCCTCGCCCACAACCATTATATCCAATAACCACTTATGTCTCATCTCATCGCCTCCCCCCATCATT
Organism: Wolffia australiana; assembly: GCF_029677425.1. Lineage (NCBI taxonomy): Eukaryota > Viridiplantae > Streptophyta > Magnoliopsida > Alismatales > Araceae > Wolffia > Wolffia australiana. The sequence goes on along the minus strand of NC_135837.1, from coordinate 9,820,797 downwards.
CCATGCCCTTCTTACCTCCCTTGACTCCATATCCCTTCCAAAGATGGTGGACATTGCCTTGTCGCTTCCTCATTGGCATCGGGCTATGGAGGAGGAGCTCCAAGCACTCGCTTTGAATGATACATGGGATCTGGTCCCTCTTCCACCAGGCAAGCACTTAGTCGATAGTCGTTGGGTTTATGCTGAAAAGCAAAATTCTGATGGTTCTATTGAACAACATAAGGCACGTGTTGTGGCGCAGGGTTTGACACAAAAGTATGGCATTGATTATCAAGAAACGTTTACTCCTGTGGCTAAGATGAACACCGTCAGGATTCTCTTGGCCTTGGCTGCGGACCGTGGCTGGACCTTACAGCAGTACGATGTCAAGAATGCTTTTCTTCATGGTGACTTGAGTGAGGAGATCTATATGGCCTTACCTCCCGGGTATGCCTCCTTAGTTCCATCTACTCCGAGCTCGGTTGTGTGTCGCCTGAAGAAAGCGTTGTATGGTTTGAAGCAATCTCCCCGTGCTTGGTTTGGCCGTTTCACTATGGCCATGACACATAGTGGATATTGCCAGTGTAATGGGGATCACACCCTCTTCTCGTCTATGTGGATGACATTATTATCACGGGTGATGATACGGAAAATATTGTCCAGCTGGCTGCTTATCTGTCATCGGAATTTGCTATTCGTCATCTTGGTCCGTTGCGGTATTTCCTTGGTATTGAAGTTGCTTATTCTTCTAGTCGGATTTTCATCTGTCAGCGTAAATATACGGTGGATCTTTTATATGAGCTTGGAAAGGAGGACTC